>NC_050581.1:35018679-35320623 GCF_011100635.1 Trichosurus vulpecula
TACATACTTCAAAATAGCAATATACTAAATGTATTTGGGCTAAATATATGCCTTGACCCCTTCTGGAGGCCACATGCTGGGCCCCATATATAAGGGGATGTGTATAAGCAGCAGTTCCTGGATGTCCCATGTGTCCTTATTAAGTGGAGGTTGTGTCAAAGATGACTAGTATGGGGAGGCAGAACCAAGATGGCAGAGTGAAGACAGGGACTCACCTGAGCTCTCCCCCAAACCCCTTTAAATACCTGTGAAAAATGACTCTATGTTTACATTCCTACATGGAAAGATGATGTGAATGATTCATGAGACCTCAGTATTAGGGTAGCTGAAGGGAATATGCATATGTGTATATATGTGTGTGTGTATATATATATATGTATGTGTATATATATGTGTGTATGTATATATATGTGTATGTGTATATATATGTGTGTATGTGTATATATATGTATGTGTGTGTGTGTATATATATATATATATATATATATATATATATATAGAGAGAGAGAGAGAGAGAGAGAGAGGGCGGGCACAGGGTGAGTTGAAGATGAAGGGATGATATCTAAAAGAAATAAAATCAAATTAAGGGATAAGAGAGGAATATATTGAGAGAGGGAGAAAGGGAGAGATAGAATGGGGTAAATTATCTCGCATAAAAGTGGCAAGAAAAAGCAGTTCTGTAGGAAGGGAAGAGAAGGCAGGTGAGGGGGAAAGAGTGAATCTTGCTGTCATCAGATTTGACCTGAGAAGGGGATACTATACACACCCAATTGGGTATCTTACCCCACAGGAAAGAAGGAGGAAGAAGATAAAAAAGGGGGGATGATAGAAGGGAGGGCCAATGGGGGAGGAGGTAATCAAAAACAAACACTTTCAAAAAAGGGACAGGGTCAAGGGAGAAAATTGGATAAAGGGGGATAGGTTAGGAAGGAGCAAAATATAGTTAGTCTTTCACAACATGAGTATCGTGGAAGGGTTTTACATAATGATACACATGTGGCCTATGTTGAATTGCTTGACTTCTTAGGGAGGGTGGGTGGGAAGGGAAGAGGGGAGAGAATTTGGAACTCAAAGGTTTAAAAACAGATGTTCAAAAACAACAACAAAAAAGTTTTTGCATGCAACTAGAAAATAAGATACACAGGCAATGGGGTGTAGACATTTATCTTGCCCTACAAGAAAGGAAGGGAAAAGGGGATGGGAGGGGAGTGGGGTGACAGAAGGGAGGGCTGACTGGGGAACAGGGCAACCAGAATATACGCCATCTTGGAGTGGGGGGAGGGTAGAAATGGGGAGAAAATTTGTAATTCAAACTCTTGTGAAAATCAATGCTGAAAACTAAATAAATTAAATAGAAAATAAAAAAAAGAAAAATGACTCTAAACAAATTGTAGAGTAGCAGAACCCACAAAAAGATGAAGTGAAAGACATTTCTAGCCCAAGACAATGTGGGAGGTCAGAAGGAAAAGTCTGTTGCACCAGGGTAAGAGAGGAGCTCAGTCCAGCCCAGTCCATGTGAGCACAGACTGGACCCCAGCAGACCAGGAACAGGCCTTGGGAGTGACTGAATCAGCAGTAGCTGCTTCCAGAGCTCTCAGCCCACAAACAATAAGGGGGATCGAACAACTGGTCAGAAGGAGATTATGGGGGTCTTTTTGCTAGCGCTGAGGCAGGACTTTTGTGTTGCCCATACTCAGATCCAGGTTGCAATCATAGGTGGCAGTGCCAGGGCAAGGAGCATTAGCATAGCAGAGCTTGCAGCCACAATGGAGGGGGAACCCTCTTCACAGTTCCAAAGCAGAAAAGAGTGCTTGTGGTCACTCACAGGTGAGAGTGCAGGCCAAGAGAATAGTAAACACCTCTCCTTAGATCATACCACCTTGGATGAACTGAACTTCCAGGTCCCTAGAAGTATCTCTGAAAACAGCTGCACCCTGGAAGCAGAGCCCTACTGTAACAAACAGTTAAAAGTCAAGTAATAGGTTGAGAAAGTGAGCAAACAATGGAAAAAACCTCTGACTATAGAAAGTTACTTTGGTGACAAGGAAGATTAAGACACACTTGGAAGAAAACAAAGTCAAAGCTCCTATATCCAAAGCCTCCCCCAAAATATGAATTGGTCTCATGCTATGGAAGAGCTCAAAAAAGATTTGGAAAATCAAGTAAGAGAAGTAGAGGAAAAATTGGGAAGAGAAGTGAGAGTGATACAAGAAAATCATGATAAATGAGTCAACAGTCTGGTAAAGGAAATTAAAAAAAAATACTGAAGAAAATAACACCTTAAAAAACTGACTAAGCCAATTGGTAAAAGGTCCAAAAAGCCAATGAGGAAAAGAATGCTTTAGAAAGCAGAAATTGGCCAAATGGAAAAGGAGGTCCAATAGCCCACTAAGGAAAATATTTCCTTAAACATTAGAATGGAGCAAATGGAAGCTAGTGACTTCGTGAGAAATCAAGAAACAATAAAACAAACCCAATAGAATGAAAAAAAAGAGAAGGAAATATGAAATATCTCATTGGAAAAGCAGCTGGCTGACCTGGAAAATAGATCCAGAAGAGATAATTTAAAAATTATTGGAGTACTTGAAAGCCATGATAAAAAAAGAGCCTAGACATCATCTTTCAAGAAATTATCGAGGAAAACTGCCCTGATGTTCTAGAATCAGAGGGTAAAACTGAAATTGAAAGAATCTGCTGATCACCTCCCAAAAGAGATCCCCAAATGAAAACTGCCAGGAGTATTATAGCCAAATTCCAGATTTCCCAGGTCAAGCAGAAAATACTTTAAGCAGCCAGAAAGAAAAAATTCAAGATTCATGGAGCCACAGTCAGGATAGCACAGGATTTAGCAGCTCCTTCATTAAAGGATTAGAGGGTTTAAAATATAATATTCCAGTGGGCAAGGGAGCTAGGATTACTACCAAGAATCAAATACCCAGAAAAACAGTGTAATCTTTCAGATGAAAAAAATGGATATTCAATGAGATAGAGGACTTTTAAACATTCTTGGTAAAAAGACCGGAGCTGAATAGAAAATTTGACTTTCAAATACAAGACTCAAGCATAAAAAGGTAAACAGGAAAGGGAAATCGTAAGGGACTTAAGGTTAAACTGTTTACTTTCCTACATGGGAAGATGCTATTGGTAACTCATAAGACCTTTCTCATTATTAGGGTAGTTAGGAGTATAGACAGAAGGCACAGGTGTGAGTTGAATATGAAGGGATGATATCTAAAAAATAAGGGGTGTGAGAGAAATGTACTGGGAGAAAGAGAAAGGGAAAGGTAGAATGGAGTAAATTATTTTGCATAAAAGAGGTAAGAAAAAGCTTTTACAGTGGAGGGGAAGAGGAAGAAGGTGAGGGGGAATGAGTGAACCTTATTTTCATCAGAATTGGCGCGAAGAGGGAATAACACACACTCAGTTGGGTATAGAAATTTATCTTACCTACAGCAAAGTAGGAAGGATAGGGGATAAAAGAAGGGGGGAGTGATAAAAGGGAAGGCAGATTGGGGGAGGGGGTAGTTGGAAGCAAAACACTTTTGAGAAGGGACAGGGTCAAAGGAGAGAGAGAGTAGAATAAATGGGGGTGGGAATATGATCAAGGGAAATACAGTTAGCAAGAGTGCCTGTGAAAAAAATTTGAAGCAAATTTCTCTGATAAAGGCCTCATTTCTCAAACATATAGAGAATGGAGTCAAATTTATAAAAATAAGAGCCATTCCCCAATTAATAAATAATCAAGAAGATATGATCAGTTCTCAGATGAAGTAATCAAAGCTATCTATAGCCATATGAAAAAAAATACTCTTACTATTGGTTGGAGAAATGCAGATTAAAACAATTCTGAGGTACTACTTTATACTTATTAGAATGGCTGATAGGACAGAAAAGGTAAATGACAAATGTTGGAGGGGATGTGGGAAAAATGGGTCATTAATACAATGTTGGTGGAGTTGTGAACTGATTCAACCATTCTTTAGAGCAATTTGGAACTATACCCAAAGGGCTATAAAACCATGCATTCCCTTTGATCTAGCAATACCACTACTAGATCTGTACCCCGAAAGAGATAAAAAAAAAAACAAAAAGGAAGAGGACTTACATGTAAAAAATATTTAAAGCAGCTCATTTCTGGGGGCAAAGAATTAGAGACTGAGGGGATGTCCATCAATTGGGGAATGGCTGAACAAGTTGTGATATGTGATTATGTTGGAATACTATTGTACTATAAGAAATGATGAGCAAGATGCTCTCAGAAAACACCTGGAAAGACTTGCGTGGGTTGATGCAAAGTGAAATGTACTGTGTACAAAGTAACAGCAATATTGTATGATGATCAGCTGTGAATGGCTTAGCTATTCTCAGCATCCCAGCAATCCGGGACAACTCTGAAAGACTTATGATGAAAAATGCTGTCCATTTCCAGAGAAAGAACTGATGGTGTCTGAATACAGATTGAAACATACTTTTTTTTGCTTTCTTTATTTTTTGAGGGTTTTTTTAGTCTTATGTTTTCTTTCACAACTTGACTATTATGGATATGTTGCATGATTACACATGTATAACCTACATCAAAACCGCTTGCCTTCTCAATGGGAAGGGTGGGAAGGGAGGAAGGGGGAGAATGTGGAACTCAAAGTTTTAAAAATAAATGCTAAAAGTTGTTTTTACATGTAATTGGGGGAAAATACTTTAAAAAAAAGATAACTTCCACCTGATTCAAGAAGAGCCACCTCCTAAGTATTTTATTTGTCCATCATTGGACCTATTCGGTTGCTATTCCATGAACAAGTCTCTGTCAGGATAAACCAATCACTTGAAATTTCATCACACGTAGATTGACTCAACTTTTGGTATTCAACTCCTTCTCAGCTCCTTCAATTGCCTTTCCTCTCTGACTGGAGGACTCCTTCCAAAGTCTTTCTTTCTAGAGGGCTCAGAACTTTCTAGGTAACTCTTCATTTTCCATCAGTGGCTCTGCTTGGTTTTGACTCCAAGGAACTGGGTATCCTCTGGTGCCCCTTTTTAGTTTCCTTTTGTGTATTGTCTTCTCCCATTAGATTGTAAGAGAGAGAGAGTAGGAGCTATCTTCCTTTTACCACATATCCCCAAAACTTAGCATATGTCTGGCATATACTTAATAAATGTTTGTTGAATTTATTGGAAGATAAAAGCTTATGATCAGATAAAGAAATTGTAGAGTTCTTGAACACAGAAGTAGAATGGGTAACGGCAAGACTAAGGCATGGCTATCCTGTGTATACCTGAGGTGGAGTGGTGGTTATATGACTTGAGGAACTGGGAAGTTATGATATTTGGGAGATTATCAACATGTACACTGGAGTCCCTTAGAATTGGGGAATAAGTTGGGAGAGGAAGACTATAAGTCAGACACTGAAATTATTGAGAGAAGAGGAAGAATGTCCTGAGGGTTGGTACCAGAAGCTGGATTGGGTGATAAATTTGAATTGCATGAACCTTAAAGGAGGTGAATTTGCTGAGTGTTAGAAGTAGACATAAAATCTGAAGTGGCAATGGGGAGCAAGTAGTATCCTGACTTTCCTACCTGGATCAATTAGTGGAAAAGGGGAATGTGAATGAAAGTACCACCAGTACTGGAAAGGATGGCTAGGAATGCAGTATCATCTAGAGCGAGCCTCACTAAGTGCAGAAAGCTGGAAGGAGCAAGAGAGGAAGTGGTGTAAGATGAAAGGAAGTTCATTAATTATAAAGCAGGAGTTCTAGAGTTCAGAATGGTATGGTCTGGCACATCTGGAATGGGACTTTAATGGGATGAGGTCGAGATGGATGGAAATGAGAGATTGGATAGTGAGGACTGGATAGTTGGATAGTTGGGGAGGGCAGTTTGTTCCTTGGCAATTGAAGGTTCAGTATCATTGGAATGGGGTAGGCAAATGCAAACTATTTGGGAATAGATCCAGGCTAGGTATCAGTGAGATCTATAGATGAAAGCAGATGACTAAAAGTTCAAGGTTGATCCTTGAGGTTTTGGCAGAACCCTTGTCTGTCCAGCCTGCCGTGTTACTATGTCCAAGAAGGCATGTGGAAGCCTCTTCACATGACAGGTATGAACGAGAAGTGGTGTGTTTCTCATAAGGTAGCAGTAGTTGGTCTGTCCCAGCCAACTGGGAAAACATGATTAGACTTTGAGGAATCAGGAAGCATAGCCAGAAGGCAGGAGCTGATGTGAATAAGGTCTGGCTGGGTTGTGGATCTTTGGGTATTCAGAAGCTTAGCAAGGAGGCAGAAGGTTGTAGGTCCCTGGCCTTATGGTAGCCTTTAATGCCAGAGTGTTGGAGCCAGCTCCTACGTGACTAAGAAAGTAAAATTTTAAATTTTCAGTGTTAGCACTTACATTTAGAAATCCACAAATGTTGCAAATCATGACTTGATTTATTGTTTTGTTGAATATCTTAAGAAAGTGATGGAGGAAATGTTAATACAGATTAAGTTTAAAAGTATATCATGTATAGGAACACAAGTCATTCCCCAATTGAGAAATGGTCAAAGGATATGAACAGGCAGTTTTCAGAGGAAGAAATTAAAGATATCTATAGGCATATGAAAAAATGCTCAAAATCACTACTGATTAGAGAAGTGCAAATCAAAACAACTCTTAGGTACCACATCTCTCCTGTCAGATTGGCTAAAATGACAAAACACGAAAATGATAAATGCTGGAGAGGATGTGGGAAAATTGGAACATTGTTACATTACTGGTGGAGTTGTGAACTGATCCAGCCATTCTGGAGAGCAATTTGGAACTATGCCCAAAGGGCTATAAAAATGTTCATACCTTTTGACCCAGCAATACCACTTCTAGGGTTGTATCCCAAAGAGATCACACAAGTGGGAAAAGGACCCATGTGTACAAAAATACTTATAGCAGCTCTTTTCGTGGTAGCTAAGAATTGGAAATCAAGGGGATGCCCATCAATTGGGGAATGGCTGAACAAGTTGTGCTGTATGAAGATAATGGAATACTATTGTGCTATAAGAAATGGGGATTATATGGACTTCATAACAACCTGGAAAAACCTACACAAGATAATGCTGAGTGAGTGGAGCTGAACCAGAAGAACATTATACACAACCACAGATATATGGATTCTGTGAGGACTAACCCTGAAAGACTTTGCTCTTCTCAGCAACATAAGGTGCAAAGACATTGCCAAAGAACTCATGATGGAGAATACTACCTACATCCAGAGAAAGAACTATGAAGTATGAATGCAGATTGAGGCACACTTTATGCTCACTTTTTTCCTCTCTTTTGTTTTTGTTTTTAGGTTTTTTTTTTGGTTCTGTTTCTTCTTTCTCATGATTCATTCCATTGGTCATAATTCTTCTCCACAACTTGACTACTGTGTAAATTAGTTCAATGGGAAGTTATACGTAGAAGATATATCGGATTCCATGCTGTCTTGGAGAGGGAGGTGGGGAGGGAGGGAAGAAAATCTGGAACTCAAAATTATGTAGAACTGAGTGTTGTAAACTAAAAGTAAAAAAATAAAAATAAAAAAACAAAAAAAGTATATCATGAATACATTTTCAGTGAGTTGGTAAATATTTACTAGTATTTTCTTGTATATTCCCTCTACATTTTCTTTTTTCCAGGAAATATCTCTAATTCCTTTAATCAGTCCTCATATGGCATGATCTCTGGTTCCAATACCATTTGGGCTCCTTTATCTGGACTCTGTGTAACTTGTCATTATCTTTAAAGAAATGTAACATCACAAACTAAACACAATGTTCCAGATAGGATGTGACCATGAAAAAGTGCAATGGTATTATCGTGTCCCTAATCCTGAACGCTGCCTTGATTGATGCAGCTCAAGATACTATTAACATTTTTAGATATAATATAATTTTTTTCTGACTCATACTTAGTTTGTAGTTCATTAAAACCCCTAATGTGTTACAACTAATCTCTCTTCAGCCCATCCTGTATCTTTGACTGGGAACTAGATGTGGGGGACAAAACTGCCCGTTGGCATCTGTCCTCATTGAGGTGCTGTGGTATGGGTCTGAGGGTGTTCTCATTGGCACCGTGCCCTGCATGGGGCTAGGGCTCCTCTTGTTCCAGTGCACTCAGGCTTTCCCTGCATGCTGGAGTGCTCCCTGTGTGGTGCTCTTGGCCAGACCCCTTCCCCAGTGTCCTCAGATATCTTTATCTCCCTTTCCTTATGCCAACCTGGGCTGGAAAAATAACTCATTTTGATTTTGTCTTGGATTTCCATCTGGTATGTTTTCTAGGTCTGTTTGTAGGAATTTAGTGAGGGAAGCTTGTTATTCCACAGTCTTGGCTCTGCCATCTCTTAGGAGCCTTAGCTCATTCTAAGCATTAATGCTTCTGATGTTATTCTTACAGGATTCTGGTACTGTTCTGTATTCATCCTCTGTACCTTCCCTTACTTCTATCTTATTTTATAAATCCAGGTTGGTCAATGAATACTTTGTGCATTCAAATTTGTTTTGACCAATAGGTTTCCTTTTCTTTGTGTTATCAAATTTTATTTCTTAAGAACATCCTGCCATAGGATATTCATTTATCATCAGTACAGCTATAAATTGGTTCAGCCATTCTTTTTTGTATCCACTTAATAGTATTTTATTTTTTCAATTTCATGTAAAGATAGTTTTCAGTATTCATTTTTATAAAATTTTGAGTTCCAATTTTTTCTTTCTCTATCTCTCAGCACCCCACTGCCCAAGAGAGCAAGCAATCTGATATAGGCTATACACATATAATCACATTAAACATATTTCCACATTAGTCATATTGTGAAAGAAGTATCAGAACAAAAGGGAAAAAGAGATGAGAAAGAAAAAAACTAAAAACAAAAAAAGTCAAAATAGTGTACTTTGATCTGCATTCAGATTCCATAGTTCTTTCTCTGGATGTGGATAACATTTTCCATCATGAGTCTTTTGGAATTGTTTTGGGTCATTATTTTTGCTGAGAAGAGCCAAGTATATCGTAGTTGATCATTGCACAATGTTGCTGTTACTATGTACAATGTTCTACTGGTTTTCTCTCACTTCACTCAGCATCACTTCCTGTAAATCTTTCCAGGTTTTTCTGAAGTCCACCTGCTCATCATTTCTTACAGAATGATAGTATTCCATTACATTTGTAAACCACAACTTGTTCAGCCATTCCCCAATTGATGGGCCTCCCCTCAGTGTCCAATTCTTGGCCACCAAAAAAGAGCTGCTAGAAATATTGTTGTACATGTAGGTCCTTTCCCCTTTTTATGACCTGTTTTGGATACAGTCCTAGAAGTGGTATTGCTGGATCAGAGGGTATGCATAATTTGGTTGCCCTTTGGGCATAGTTCCAAATTGCTCTCCAGAATGGTTGGATTAGTTCACAACTCCACCAACAGTGCATCAGTATTCCAATTGTCACATATCTTCTCCAACACTTATCATTTTCCTTTTCTGTCATATTAGCTAATCTGATAGGTGTGAGGTGGTAGCTCAGAGTTGTTTTAATTTGCATTTCTCTAACCAATAGTGATTTAGAACATTTTTCATAGGACTATAAATAGCTTTAATTTCTTCATCTAAAACTGCCTGCTCATAATCTTTTGACCATTTATCATTTGGGGGATGGCTTGTATTTTTATAATTTTAACTCTGTTCTCTATATATTTAAGAAATGAGGCCTTTATCAGAAACACTGGCAGTAAAAATTGTTTCCTGACTTCCAGGAGCTAAGATGGCAGAGTAAGAAGTAAGTAGCTCTCACTGTCCCTTATTGACCTCTAAAAACCCAGTAAATATCTCTCCAGGAAAAATCCTGGAACAGCTGAGCCAGCAGAAAGATGGAGCACAGAAGTCTTTTAACCTGAAAGCTTGAGGGATTAACAGGAAAGGTCCCTCCCACTCTGGTGGAAAGAGAGTAATACAGGATGGGAGGTGTCCCAGCAAGCCAATGGCAAGCCCCATCTCAGCAAATCAGTGGGACATCCTCAGCCCCAGAGTGGTAGAGTAGGCAAATGCCAACACCAGAATCCCTCCAAGTGCCTTGGCACAGGCAGGGGAACCAGTAGACTCCAGCAGCCAAAACTGCCAATGCTTCAGTACAGCTCTAGGAAGCACGACTCCAGGCAGGCAGGTGTCCTCCAGCAGCCAAACCCAGTGCCTCAGAGCAGCCACCCTGCAGGGGCCATACCCTCCTCTACCCTAAGAGCTTCAGTGACTGTGTTGGCAATTGTTACTGTGTTACTGACTGTGTTGGCAATTGAAATGGGCTCTTAGCACTCGGTTCAACCAAGTGCCCTTGAAGAGTTTGGCCTTTGTTTCCTTGATTAGATTGGGAGTCCTTGGTGTCCTCCTTGCCTCAGGGGAGGGCCTAGTTTACATGGGTTTGAGTGGCATGTTTGGGACATCAGAGGCTTTTAGACCACGTGGGCTTGAGTCGCCTCTTTGTGACGATTTCAGGTCACATGGGTGAGTCACATGTGTGACTCACCCTTGACCCTGAAAAAGATATAAAACCGGGGGTTGGCTTTCTCTTTTTTGGAGCTCTTGCCCACAGCCATGGTGTTGCGAGTGACTCTGGGCCAGCCCTTGTTATGAGCTCCCGGGCTGAACCTAGATGTTGGTAACTATGAATTGGTATTTGGTCTGTCTGTCGATGTTTGTAATTTGTTTGTATTTGTTCCGAAGTTCAGGGTGCTGACTTTTCCCCTGAACTAAGTGAATGGTATTTGTATGCTGAATTAAAGTAAGCTTGTTAACCCCTTAACGTTGCTTTCCTTAGTAAAGCAGATCAAAAGAACCTGAGCTTTGGCAGCGTTCTTGTTAACTCCCACAACAGCTGCTAGCCAAATTGTTGAAACATTGACCCCAGTTCACCACCAGGTAAGCTGCCAGACCCCTACAGCTTCCATCTGCCAGCACCTGAGGCCTCAGCACACAAAGCCAGTGACCAGGTCCTGTGCTGCTAGCACAAGAAGCTTGGATTAGTGCTCCCTGTGCTCAAGCAGGAGAGCTCAACTTTGAAAGCCAGAAAATAGGCAAACATCATGAGCAAAAAGCAGAAATGGACAATGACTGTAGATTCTTACTGTGGGGACAGGGAAGATCAAAACACAAATTCTGAAGAGGACAACATTGTCACTGTACCCACATCTGAAACCTCAAAGGGGAATATTAACTGGTCTCAAACCAAAAAAGCCTTTTTGGAAGAGCTCAAGAAGGATTTTAGAAGTCAAATAAGAGAGGTAGAAGAAAATTGGGGAAAGAAATGAGAGGTATGCAAGAAAGAGTCAGTAGCTTGGAAAAGGAAAAACAAAAATTGACTGTGGAAAACAACTTTAAAAGTAGAATTGGCCAAATGGAAAAGGAGGCACAGAAACTCAGTGAAGAGAACTTCTTAAAAAGTGAAATGGGCCAAATGGAAAAGGAGGTACAAAAACTAATTGAAGAAAACAATTCTTTAAAAATTAGAATTGGGCAAGTGACTTTATGAGACATCAAGAATTGGTCAAACAAAATCAAAAGAATGAAAAAAATTGAAGAAAATGTAAAATACCTCATTGAAAAAATAACTGACCTGGAAAATGGATCCAGAAGAGATAATCTAAGAATTATTGGCCTACCTGAAACCCATGATGAAAAACGAGCCTGGACAACATCTTTCAAGAAATCTGAGGACCATAGAGGTCTGAGATCCCAGAACCAATATCTATTTTACTGGTTTTGTTTTCATAAAATCAGCTCTTAGTTTTATTTATTAGTCCAATAGTTTTCTTACTTTCAGTTTTATTAATCTCTCCTTTGGTTTTCAGAACTTCTAATTTGGAATTTAATTGGGGATTTTTAATTTGTTCTTTTCTTAGCTTTTTTAGTTGCATGCCTAATTCTTTGAGCTCCTCTTTCCCTATTTTGTTCATGTAAGCATTTAGAGATATAAAACTTCCCCTAAGAACTACTTTTTATGAAAACAAAACCAATAAAATAGATATTTGGGAGTCTACCTGCTAAAGCAAACCTGGGAACTATATGAACACAATTACAAAACTCTTTTCACACAAATAAAGTCAGATCTAAATAATTGGTAAAACATCAGTTGCTTATGGGTGGGTCAAGCTAATAAAAATGGCAATTCTGCCCAAGTTAAATTACTTATTCAGTGCCATACCAATAAAACTACCAAAAAGTTATTTTATAGAGTTAGAAAAAATAACAATTCATCTGGAAGAACAAAAGGTCCAGAATATTAAGAGAATTAATGAAAAGAAATGCAAGGGGAATGTAGCCTTGCCATACCAGATCTTAAATTGTATTATAAAGTGACAATCATCAAAACTACCTGGTATTGGCTAAGAAGTAGAGTGGTGGATCAGTGAAATAGGTTAGGTATGGAAGACATGATACTCAGTGACTATAGTAATCTACTATTTGATAAACCCAAAAACTCTGGCTTCTGGGATAAGTACTCACCATTTAAGAAAAACTGCTGGGCAAACTGGAAAATAGTATGGCAGAAACTAGGCATAGACCAACATCTTATACTGTATACCAAGATAAAGTCAAAATAGGTACACAATTTAGACATAAAGGCTGATACTACAAGCAAACTAAGAGAGCAAGAAACAGTTTACCTGTCAGATCTATGGAGAAGGAAGAATTTATGAGATAGAGAACATTATGAAAGGAATTTATGAGATAGAGAACATTATGAAATAAAAAAATCGATGATTTTGATTACATTAAATTGAAAACTTTTTGCACAAACAAAGCCATTGCAACCAAGATTAGAAGCGAAGCAAAAAGCTGGGAAACAATTTTTACAACTAGTGTCTCTGATAAAGGCCTCATTTCTGAAATATATAGAGAACTGAGTCAAATTTGTAAGATACAAGTTATTCCTCAGTTGATAAATGCTTAAAAGATATGAACAGTTTTCAGACGAAGAAATTAAAGCTATATCTATTGTCATATGAAAAAATGCTCTGAGTCACTATTCATTAGAGAAATGCAAAATGATTCTGAGGTACCCTGTCACACCTATCAGATTGGCTAACATAACATAACAGGGAAAATGATAAATATTGGAGAAGATGTGGGAAAATTGGAATACTAATGCTTTGTTGGTGGAGTTGTGAACTGATCCATCAATTCTGGACAGCAATTTGGAACTATGCCCAAAGGGCTATAAAAATGTGCATACCCTTTGACTCAGCAATATCACTACAAAAATATTTCTAGCAGACCTCTTTGTAATGGTAAAGAATTGGAAATTGAAGGGATGCTCATCAATTGGGGAATGGCAGAACAAGTTGTGGCATATGAACGTAATGGAATACTATTGTGCTATAAGAAATGATAAGCAGGTGGACTCCAGAAAAACCTGGAAAGATTTACATGAAGTAATGCTGAGTGAAGCAAGCAGAACCAAGAGAACATTGTATACAGTGATAGTCACATTGTGCGATGACTAACTTTGATAGACTTAGCTTTTCTCAGAAATACAAGAATCTAAGGCAAATGGTGGAAAATGTTATCTACATCCAGAGAAAGAACTTTGGAGTCTGAATGGAGAAGGAAGCAGACTATTTTCTTTTTTTGTTTTGTTTCTTCTTTCTTGTGGTTCCTCTCATTGGTTCTAATTCTTCTTTACACCATGACTAATGTGAAAATATGTTTAATATGAATGTACATGATAGAGCCTATATCAGATTGCATGCTGTAACGGGGGTTGGGGGTGGTGGTGTATTTCTAATGTATTTTTTGCTTGATGGGAAGATCTTTTCCATACATTAATAGACCCATGTGACCTGCTAAAGTCACATGGAAGCCAAAGTCACATGAGCCTGGGTCAATGAGGTTGTGATACCCTCTGGCCCTGAAGAGGTGTGTATATGCTCAGAGGTTGGTATTTTGCTTTGGGGCTCGCTCATGGGAAGATTGTTCATGTGATGTAGCCAGATGAGACTCTGGGTATCAGTTAAGGAGCCCCACAGCTTTGAAAAGCCAGATGTTGGTGCTTCTCCTTCTGGTAGCTATGTATTGCTGTGGATAGACAGTTAAAGGTCCTGTCTGCTGAATTGTGTTATTTGCTCTGTTTATATAATTTCTCCTTTTGGTTTCTGTTTGTGTTTTGCTCTGGGGTTCAGGGTATTGACCCCCTGAACTAGGTGAATGGTATATGTATATTTGTTGAGCTCTTTGGGGTCGCTTTCTTTTGGAGGGGCAGATTGGGGAACCTGTGCTAGCAGCCTTCCTGTGTGCTGGTGTTATTGGTCTTATACCCCCTTAGCAGCTGCAAGAACATTATTGTTACAGAGGGAAGGGGAGAAAATTTAAAACTCAAAATCTTATGGAAGTGAATGTTAAAAACTAAAAATAAGTAAATTTTTAAAAATTGTTTACCAGCTTTTGGTTTTCCTTCCAATATTGTTTGTATTGGTTTCATTTGTGCAAAATCTTTTAAATTTAATGTAATCAAAATTATCCATTTTGCATTTCATAATGTTCTTGGTCTCTTGTTTAGTCATAAGTTCTTCCCTTCTCCATAGATGTTATAGATAAACGATTCCTTGCTCTCCTAATTTGCTTATGGTATCACCCTTTATGTTTAAATCATATGCCCATTTTGACTTTATCTTGGTATAGGGTATGAGATGTTGGTCTATGCCTAGTTTCTGCCATCGTATTTTCTAGTTTTCCCAGAAGTTTTTGTTAAATAGTGAGTTTTTATCCCAGAAGCTGGAGTCCTTGGGTTTATCAAACAATAACTCACTATAGTAATTTACCACTGTGTCTTGTGTACCCAACCTATTCCACTGATCCACCACTCTATTTCTAAGCTGATATCAAATAGTTTTGATGATTGCCACTTTATAATATAGTTTTAGATTTGGTATGGCTATGCCACCTTCCCTTGCATTTTTTCATTAATTCTCTTGATATTCTGGACCTTTTGTTCTTCCACATAAACTTTGATATTATTTTTTCTAGCTCTGTAATGTAATTTTTTGGTAATTTGATTGGTATGGTACTGAATAAGTAAATTAATTTAGGTAGAATTGTCATTTGTATTATATTAGTTCAGCCTACCCACAAGCAATTGACATTTTTCCAATTGTTTGATCTGACTTTATTTGTGTTAAAAGTGTTTTGTAATTGTGTTCATATAATTCCTGGATTTGTCTTTGCAGATAGACTCTCAAATATTTTATTTTATCTACAGTTATTTAAAGTGGAATTTCTCTTTTTATCTCTTGCTGCTGGACTTTGTTGGATAAAAATGCTGATGATTTACGTGGGTTTATTTTATGTCCTGCAACTTTGCTAAAGTTGTTAATGATTTCAAGTAGTTAATAAATTCAAGTAGTTGTTAAGTTGATTCTCTACGATTTTCTAAATATACTATCATATCATCTGCAAAGAGTGATAGTTTTCTTCCTTCATTGCCTGTTCTGATTCCTTTAATTTCTTTTTCTTCTCTTATTACTAAAGCTAACATTTCTCATGCAATATTGAATAATAGTAGTTATTAATGGGCATCCTTATTTCACCCCCAGTCTCACTGGAAATGCTTCTAGCTTATCCCCATTACATATAATGCTTGCTGATGGTTTTCAATAGATGCTACTTATCATTTTAAGGAAAACTGCATTTATTCTTCTGCTGTCTAGTGTTTTTTAATAGGAATGGGTGCTGTATTTTGTCAAAAGCTTTTTCTGCATCTATTGAGATAATTTTATGATTTCTATTGGTTTTGTTATTGAGATACTTAATTCTACTAATAGTTTTCCTAATATTGAACCAGCCTGCAGTCCTGGTATAAATCCCACCTGGTCATAGTGTATTACCCTTGTGATAAATCATTGTAATATCTTGGCTAACATTTTATTTAAAATTTTTGCATCAATATTCATAGGGAAATTAGCCTATAATTTTCTTTCTTTGTTTTGGCTCTTCCTGGTTTAGGTATCAGGTCCATATTTGTGTCATAAAGGAGTTTAGTAGTACTCCTTCTTTGCCTATTTTTCCCAAATAGTTTATATAGTATTGGAATTAATTGCTCTTTAAATATTTTGTAGAATTCACCTGTAAATCCATCTTGCCCTGGAGATTTTTTTCTTAAGGAATTCATTGATGGCTTGTTCAATTTCTTTTTTCTGAAATGGGGTTAAGTATTTTATTTCCTCTTCTGTTAATCTGGACAGTTTATATTTTTCTAAATATTCATCCACTTCACTAAGATTGTCAAATTTACTGTCATGCAGTTGGGCAAAATAGCTCTTAAATTTTTTTTATTTCTTCTTCATTGTTGATGACATCACCCTTTTCATTTTTGATACTGGAAATTTGGTTTTCTTCTTCCTTTTTTTTCAAATCAAATTAACCAAAAATTTATCTATTTTATTAGGTTTTGTTTTCATAAAACCAGCTCTTAGTTTTATTTATTAGTCCAATAATTTTCTTACTTTCAGTTTTATTAATCTCTCTTTTGGTTTTCAGAATTTCTAATTTGGTATTTAATTGGGGATTTTTAATTTGTTCATTTTCCAGCTTTTTTATTGCAAGCCCAATTCTTTGATCTGCCTTTTCTCTACTTTATTCATGTAAGCATTTAGAGATATAAAACTTCCACTAAGAACTACTTTGGATGCATCCCAATAAATTTCATTATTGTTATTCTCTTTGATGAAATTATCGAATGTTTCTATGATTTGTTGTTTGACCCACTCATTCCTTAGGATTAGACTATTTGATTTCTAATTAATTTTTAATCTATCTTTCTTTTGCCTTTATTACACATAATTTTTACTGCATCATGATCTGAAAAGGATATATTTAATATATCTGCCTTTCTGCATTTGGTGGGAGTGGGGAATTTATGCCCTAACACATAGTCACTTTTTGTGTAGGTGCCATGTACTGTGGAGAAAAAGGTATATTCCTTTCTATCCCCATTCACTTTTTTCCAGGGGTCTGTCATTTCTAACTTTTCTAAAATTCGATTCACCTCCTTAACTTACTTCTTGTTTGTTTTGTGATTAGATTGATCTAATTCTGATTTGGGGAGATTGAGGTCTTCCTCACTAGTATAGTTTTGCTGTCTATTTCTTACTGTATGTCACTTAACTTCTCCTGTAAGAATTTGGATGCTATACCACTTGGTGCATATATGTTTAGTATTGATATTACTTCATTGTCTATGTTACCTTTTTAGGAAGATGTAGTTTCTTTCTGCATCTCTCTCTCTCTCTTTTTTTTTTGCAGGGGGAAAGGCAGGGCAATTGGGATTAAGTGACTTGCTCAAGGTCACACAGCTAGTAAATGTTTCAAATGTCTGAGACCAGATTTGAACTCAGGTACTCCTGACTCCAGGGCCAGCGATCTACTCACTGCACCACCTAGCTGCCCCCTTTTTTCTCCTGTATCTCTTTTAATTAGATCTATTTTTGCTTTTGTTTTCTCTGAAATCAGGATTGGTGCCCCTGCTTATTTTACTTCAGCTGAAACATAATATATTATTCTCCAGCCTTTTACCTTTACTCTGTGTGTATCTTTTTGCTTCATATGTGTTTCTTGTAAACAATGTATTGACATCACCTTCCTGATGTCATTGGTCCTCTTCTAGAACAAAGGACAAACAATAATAACAATTGTAGGATTCTGGTTTTTAATCCACTCTGATATCCACTTCTATTTAATGGGACAGTTCATCCCATTCACATTCGTAGTTATGATTACTAACTGTGTGTTTTCCTCCATCCTATTTTTCCCCCATTTATGCCTTTCTCTTTCCTTTCACCTTGTCCCTTCTCACCAGTGTTTTGTTTCTGAACCACTGCCTCCCTCAATATTCCCTCCTTTCTATCAACCGCCTTCCCTTTTCTTTCCCTTTTCCCCTCCTACTTCTGTCCTCCCTCTTATCAGTACCCCTCCTTTTTCTTTTCCCTTTTCCCTACTACTTCTATATAGGGTAAGATAAATTTCTATACCCAACCGAGTGTGTATATTATTCCATCTTTGAGCCAAAGCCAATGAGAGTAAGGTTCAAACAATGCTCACCCCCTCCTTTCTTTCCCTGTACTATAATAGGTCTTTTGCACTTTTTTTTCTTCTCCCAGTTCATTCCTTTTTTCACCCCTTAATTCATTTTTATATCATCACATCAAAGTCAATTTATATCTACACCTTTTCTAAGTGCCCTAATACAGATACAGCTCTCAAGAGTTATTAGTATCATCTTTTGTAAACAGTTTAACCTTCTTGAAGAATAGTTTTTTTTTCCTTTCCTGTTGAACTTTTTATGCTTTTTTTGAGTCTTATATTTGAAGAACAAATTTACTGTTCAGCTTTGGTGTTTTCATCAGGAATGTTTGAAAATCCCCTATTTCATTGGATGTCCATCTTTTCCCCTGAAAGATTATGCTCAGTTTGGTGGGCAGTTGATCCTTGGTTGTAAACTAAGCTTCTTTGCCTTCCAAAGTATCATATTCTAAGCCCTCCAGTCCTTTGATGTAGCAGCTGCTAAGTCCTGGGTAATCCGGACTGTTGCTCCTTAATGTTTGAATTGGTCATTTCTGGTTGCTTACAGTTTTTTCTCCTTGACTAGATAATTCTGGAATTTGACTACAATATTCCTTGGAGTTTTCATTTTGGGATCTTTTTTAGGGGGTGATCAGTGGATTCTGTCTGGAATACAGACCTATTTTACTCTCAGGTTCTAGAATATCAGGACAGTTTTCTTTGATAATTTCTTGAAAGATGATGTCTAGGCTCTTTTTTTTGACCATGGCTTTCAAGTAGTTCAATAATTCTTAAATTATCTCTCTTGATTCTATTTTCCAGGTCAGTTGTTTTTCCAATGAGGTATTTTACATTTTCTTCTATTTTTTTCATTCTTTTGATTTCGTTTGATTCTTGATGTCTCATAGAGTCATTAGTTTCCACTTGCCCAATTCTAATTTTTAATGAATTATTTTCTTCATTGAGTTTTCGTACCTCTTTTTCCATTTGTCCATTTGTATTTTAAAATTATTCAATATTCCATTTTTCCCAATTACATGTAAAAACAATATTAGCATTCTTTTAAAAAAATTTTTTTGATTTCCAAATTCTCTCCTTCCTCCCCTACCCCATTGAGGAGGAAAGTAATTTAACATAAGTTATATATGTGTAGTCATGCAAAACACATTTCCATGTCAGTCATTCTGTGAAAGAAAACAAAGACAAAAATTTCTCAAGAAAAATAAAGAAAAAGTATCTTTGATCTGCATTCAGGCTCTACCAGTTCTTTCTCTGGAGATGGACAGTGTCTTTCATCATAAGTTCTACAGAATTATCTTGGATCATTGTGTTGCTGAGAATAGCTAAGTTATTTATAGTAGATCATCAGACAATATTGCTGTTACTGTGTACAGTGTTCTCTTGGTTCTGCTCATTTCACTTTGCATTAGATCATGTAAGTCTTTCTATGTTTTTCTGAGACCATCCTGCTCATCATTTCTTAAAGCACAATAGTATTTCATCACAGTTGTATAAAACAACTTGTTCAGCCATTCCCCAATAAATGGATATCCTCTCAATTTCTAATTCCTTGCCACCACTAAAAGAGCTGCTATAAATATTTTTGTACATATGGATCTTTTTCCTTTTTAAAAAATCTCTTTGGGTTAAGACCTAGTAATGGCATTGCTTGGTCAAAGGGTATGCATGGTTTTATAGTTCCAATTTGCTCTCCAGAATGATTGAATTAGTGTACAACTTCACCAATAGTATGTTAGAGTTTTAATTTTCCTACACCCCTCCAACATTTGTCATTTTCTTTTTCTGTCATATTAGCCAATCTGATAGGTGTGAGGTAGTAACTCAGAGTTGTTTTAATTTGCGTTTCTCTCATCAATAGTGAGTTAGAGCATTTTATTTACATGACTACAGAGAGCTTTGATTATTTTGTCTAAAAGCTGCCTATTTGTATCCTTTGACCATTTATCAATTGAAGAATGGCTCTTATTTCTATAAATTTGACTCAGTTTTCTATGTTGGAGAAATGAAATCTTTATCAGAGAAAGTAACTGTAAATTTTTTTTTCACAGTAATGATTGCAGCTATGTATTTCCCTCCATCCTATTTTCCCTGTTTATCCTACTCTTTCCTTTTATCCTGTCCATTCTCAAAAGTGTTTTGCTTCTGATTTTTACATCCCCCAAACTGCCCTGCTTTCTATCAGCTCCCTCCCCGACCTTGACCCCTTCCCTTTCTACTTTCTCGTATGGCAAGATAGATTTCTACACCCAGCTGAGTGTATTATTCACTCTTTGAGCCAATTTCAATGAGAGTAAGGTTCATGTCCTCTCCTCCCTACTTCCCCCATTTTCTCTTTGAAGGGTTAATGAAATATAAAAGTCTTCTCTAGGCCTACATGACTACATATGTTGTCCTTTCTCCTTGGAATAGGGGCTGCATTCCCAGGACTAAAAGGTCAGCTTATACCTGGCTGTTCCTCTTCCTGGAAGAGTTGGCCATTCTTCTAGGAATATATGGATTCAATCCTGTGTCCTTTCGAACACAGACGTTTTGCCATATCAATCACAGATGTCTTGCTCCTTCAAACTCTGGCCCAGTCCACAGCCACAACACATCTTATTCTGAGTCACATATGGCCCCGGTGCTGAGCCACTCAGGTGCTAAGTCATGTAGGTAGGCTCTGGCACTGAGCCTATCAGTTGCTAATTCATGCTGCACCAATTTCTTCTTTGATTGAAACTGGATATAATCTGGAAAAATCACTACGTTCTTTGGAATCTCACTTGTGGGGAAGACGCTCTGCCTGAGATACTCTTCCCAGCCAGGACTCTGGGAGCTAAAATCAAGGGACTCCCCAGTATGTGAACCAACATGTTGGTGCTTCCCCAGTTTGGAGTTGTATGTAAATATTTCTATTATTCTGTTAAGCTTTATCTTTATATTTCTATATTTCTTTAATACTGCTTCATATTGTCCTTGTGTGCAGAATAAATGTTACACTGATTCTAATCTGGTATGGGTGTGTCCATTACACCATGCAATCTGATCCTAAAAATACTTAAAGCAGCTGCACGTATCTCCTTAACGATACGCTTCTCTTCTACAAAATCTCTTTCAGGCCTCTTTTAGGTCAGATAATTTATCCCATTCTACCTCTCCCTTTCCCCTTCTACCCATACATTCTTCTTTCTCATCCTTCAATTCTATTTTTTTTAGATAATCACACTTCACATTCAACTCACACCTTTGCTTTCTGTGTACACTCCTAACTGCCATAATAATGACAAGGTTTTTAGGAGTTAAAATATCATTTCCCCATGTAGGAATATAAACAGTTTAACCTTATAGGATCCATTATGACTTCTCTTTCCTCTGTACCTTTTTATGCTTCTTTTGCATCTTGTATTTGGAAGTCAGATTTTCTGTTTAGCTCTTGTCTTTTCATCAGAAATGCTTGAAAGTCCTTTATCTCTTTGAATATCCATTTTTTTCTCTGAAGGATTATATTCAGTGTTGCTGGGTAGTTGATTATTGGTTGTAATCCTAGCTCCTTTGCCCTCTGGAATATTGTATTCAAAGCTCTCTGATCCTTTAATGTAGAAGCTGTTAAATCTTGTATTATCCTGACTATGCCTTCATGATTTTTGAATTGTTTCTTTTTGGCTGCTTGTCTCTCCTTGATCTGGGAGGTCTGGAATTTGGCTATAATCCTTGGAGTTTTCATTTTGGGATCTCTTTCAGGATGTGATCAGTGGATTCTTTCAATTTCTATTTTACCTTCTTGTTCCAGAATGTTAGGGCAGTTTTACTTGATAATTTCTTGAAAGATGATTTCTAGACTCTTTTTTTGATCATGACTTTCAGGTAGTCCAGTAATTCTTAAATTATTTCTCCTGGATCTGTTTTCCAGGTCAGTTGTTTATCCAATGAGATATTTCACATTTTCTTCTGTTTTTTCATTCTTTTGATTTTGTTTGATTGTTTCTTGATGTCTCGTAAAGTCATTAACTTCCACTTGCGCAATTCTAACTTTTAAGGAATTATTTTCTTCAGTGAGCTTTTGGACCTCTTTTTACATTTGGCCAATTCTTATTTTAAAGGCATTTTTCTCTTCATTGGATTTTTGTGCATCTTGTGCCATTTGGCCTATTATTTTTTAAGGTGTTATTTTCTTTAGTATTTTTTTTGTATCTTCTTTACCAAGCTGTTGACTCTTTTTTCATGATTTTCTTGCATTACTCTCATTTCTCTTCCCAATTTTTTCTCTTCTTTTCTTACTTGATTTTCAGAATCCTTCTTGAGCTCTTTCATTGCCTGAGACCAATTTCATATTGTTCTTTGAGATTTTGGATGCAGGAGCTTTGACTGTATTGTCTTCTTCTAAGTGTGTGTAACTTTCTGTGGTCAGAATTTTTTCTGTCGTTTGCTCATTTTCCAGTCTATTTCTTGACTTTTAACTCTATGCGAAAGTGAGGCTCTGCTTTCCAAGTGGAGTGAGCATTGTCCCAAGCTTCAAGTTTTTGTCTAGCTATTTTTAGAGGTAATTGTGGGGATCTGTAAGTTTTGGGTTCTTCCAAGGTAGTAGGATCTAGGGAGAGGTGTGTTTACTACTATCCTGTACTGTGTACTGGTTTGTGAGTGACCGTAAGTACTCTTTTCAACCCTGGAACTCTGACCAGGGTCTCTGCTATCTTGCCAGCCATAAGTTCTACTGTGCTAGTGATCCTCCTTATGCTGGGACTATGACCCAGGACTGTGACCCAGAGCCAAATATAGGCAATGCAACAGAGTCCTGCCCCTAGTACCAGCAAAGGGACCCCTGTAAATCTCCTTCTAACCTGTTGTCCAGTCTTCCCCATCACTGTAGTAGCTGTCTATGGTCAGGGCTCTTTTCTGTTTTTTGTTCATTTCTTAGTCTATTGTGTGACTTTTAAAGGTGAGCTTTGCTCCTGGGGCACAAGGGGGCACCATCTCAAGCTTCTTGTGCTGGGGGCTGGGGGCCTGGTCCCTGACTTTCTGGGCCAGGGCCTCCAGTTCTGGTGGCTTGCCTACTTCACTGGGGTGGCCCAGCCTAGTAGTGTCTGTTTTGCCAGATGTTCTGGGTCTGTCACTTCTTCTGTCCTGAAACTGGAGGCCTCGCAGCTGTCCTGCTGTGCCACTGGCCAGCTGAGTGAGGATGGAAGGGCCTATGCTGCTGATCTGTGCTGTGCCTAAGAGCCTCCTGTTAGCTTGCCTGGATACCATCTGAGCTGGGCTGCACTCTCCTTTTACCCAAATGAGACAGACCTTTCCTGAAGTCCTTCTAAGTTATCTGAAGCTGAAAAATCATTTCACTCCATCTTTCTGTAGGTTCTGTTGCTCCAGAACCCATTTAGAGGCTTGATTTTATGTTTCTGAGGGAAACTGGGGAGAGCTCAGGCAACTTCCTGGCTTTTGTCTGCCATCTCAGCTATGCCTCTGGTTTAGCCATTCTTGAAAATGATATGGAATGAAGGTTTTTAAAAAAAAATGACTAAGAATTCTACACTGCTAATAACATACCCCAAGAAGATCAAAGACAGAAAAAAGGATGCCAAAATATTCATAGCAGCACTTTTTGTGGTAGCGAAGAACTAGAAACAAGGTAGATGCCCATTGATTGGAGAAAGACCAAACAAATTATGATACATGAATATAACAGAATATTATTGTTTCATAAAAATATAACAAATATAAAGAATTCAGAAAAGCAAGGGAGGACATGTGAACTGATGTGCTAATGACATCATTGCCAAATCTAAAGGTTTCTTCCCATTCTTTATTTTCTTTACCTCTCTGTGGCCTTTAACACTATTGATCATTTTCCCCCCCGTACATTCTCTTATCTCTAGATTTTGGTGATACTGCTCTCTCCTGGTTTTCATCTTAACTATCAGACTACTCCTTCTCAGTCTTCTTTGCCCTGTCCATGGTCATGCCTTACAAATGTGGGTGTCTGCCTTGCACTGTTTCTGGGTTCTCTTCTTTGGCTTTCTCAGGCTATACGATCTCATTTAATGATTCCATCAACTTTTATATGTTCATTATCTCTTTGTAGATGGTTCTTAGAGTTATTTTTCCAGCCCTAGTTTCTCTCCTGACCCCCAGGCTGAATCACCAGCTGTCTGTTGGACTTCTGAAGTTGTATATCCCATAGATATCTCAAATTCAGCATGTCCGAAATAGAACTCATTATCTCTCCCCACTTTCGGCCCTCCTTTTTCCTCCAACTTTCATATTACTGTTAAGGGTACCACCATCTTCCGAGGCTCACAAACTCTGAATTATTACCTAAACCTTCTCCCTCTCTCATTCAAGTTAATCAGAACCATGATCATGTATCCCCTAGCTCCAAGGGAATAAATCTATACTAATTTTTATTTCACCTAATCCGTTGCCTCCTTTAACCAAACTCTCAGGTTGACAAAGGCTAACCTTAAATTCTTTCTGCAAGAGTTCTTTCTGATTCCTTCCCAGCTAGTGCCTTCCATCGGGGATCACCTCACATACACACATGCAACCCCAGTCTCTCTTCTTTAGTGGAGATGAGTGCCCTGAGAGTCAGGGTGGAGTTGGTGAAAGTGGGAGAGAGGAGAGTTTTTTTTTCTTTTGACAGTTTCTTCATTGCACTTCAAGCTTTAAGTCACTTCAAACGCTCTACTTCTGCTTTGCCTTCCAGCTTTGAGAGAGAAAGTAGGTGAGACCAAGTGTATTTCAGTTTGCTGAATGAAAAGACTCTGGGAAGACTTGAGTGGAGCCATCTTCATCATATCCTAATCTCAACCAGCTACAGTAGAGTCTTCGTAAGACATCCTCGGGTGAGATCTTGGTGTTTCAGCAATCTGTCTAGCAGCTGTTTTGGGGGTGAAAGACCGACACAAGCCCAACAACAAGAACGCTACAAGCACGCTGCAAAAGCACAGGTTCTTTCGATCTGCTTTAGTAAGGAAAGCAACGTTAAGGGGTTGACAAGCTTACCTTAATTCAGCATAGAAATATCATTCA
This sequence comes from Trichosurus vulpecula, assembly GCF_011100635.1. Classification (NCBI taxonomy): domain Eukaryota; kingdom Metazoa; phylum Chordata; class Mammalia; order Diprotodontia; family Phalangeridae; genus Trichosurus; species Trichosurus vulpecula. The sequence continues at coordinate 35,043,736 of NC_050581.1, forward strand.
CTTAGTTCAGGGGAAAAAACCACCACCCTGAACTTCAGAGCAAAATACAAAGTACAAACACGGACAGACAGACCTTGTCTGATTCAAATCCCAATGCATAGTTACCAGAGTTTAACAAAGTCCCAGCATCCGGGTTACAAGCTGGAGGGCCCTTAGCTACAGCTGCCTGGAGTCTCCACATCAGCACACCAGCATGAGTGAGAGCCCTAAACAAATTACAAACATCGACAGACAGACAAAATACAGATTCATAGTTACCAACATCTCGGTTCAGCCCGGGAGCTCATAACAAGGGCTGGCCCAGAGTCACTCGCAACACCATGGCTGTGGGCAAGAGCTCCAAAAAAGAGAAGGCCAACCCCTGGTTTTATATCTTTTTCAGGGTCAGGGGTGAGTCACACATGCAACTCACTCACATGACCTAGAATCGTCACAAAGAAGTGACTTAAACCCATGTGGTCTAAAAGCCTCTGCTGTCCCAGACATGTCACTCAAACTCATGTGTAAACTAGGCCCTCCCCTGAGGCAAGGAGGCACCAAGGACACCCAAATCTAATCAAGAAAACAAAGGCCAAACTCTTCAGGGGCACTTAGTTGAACTGAGTGCTAAGAACCCATTTTGGTTACCAACACACTTGTAAGCTGAGTTACCTTGCTCTCAATGAGAGAGTACCTTCACTCTGTATTGCCTGGTATATATTCTCCTGTGGACATTATCTTTGACTTCTGTTTTGCTACCAATTTGAATAAATTATTTTCTTGGCTAAGTATTAGGTATGTTCATTGTGGAACTGGTGTTCAATGGAAAAGGAATCAAACTGTGATTATAAAACTTGGGGGTGCTACTTGCCCTATTAAAGAAACAGCAATCAGAAATTGCAATGAACCTCAAAATCACATTCCCTAGACTAACAATATTTAAGGGAGCAAATAGCTATAATTTTAGCCTGGTATCCTTTATGAGGAGAGCAGAGAAGCAAACCTCTGCCCTTGACTTCCTACTTCCCCTTCTAGCAGGAATAAAGGTCTCCCTTGGAGAAGGATCTGTGGCAAAGAGGCTAGAAGTATCTTTTCTACTTCCTTTTGAGCCATGCAACAACACTACACACAGTATATATGTTGAATGAGTTTCCATTTAGTCTCCCTCATTAGAATGTTAGCTCCTTGAGGGCAGAGACCTTGCTTTTGCCTTTCTTTGTATGGTCAGTTCTTAGCACAGTGCTTATACAGATTAAGAGCTTAATAATTGCTTGTTGACTGAAGCAGAATAAAGGAGGCAGAACTAGGAAAATAATATATACAATGACCATAAGAATTTAAATTGGAAGAACAGAAGGACAAAATTGATGAGAAAATATACTTACTTCCTTCTCTTCATAAGTGGAAGGCTGTGGCTATAGAGCACTATAAATAGTCTTTCACTTGATTGATATGATTAATTTTGTTGAATTTATCTCTCTTTTTCCTTTTGGTGACTAACTTGCTGGGCAGGGGTGGGTTCAGGATGGAAAGAAATAATATCTTTGGAAATAAACATCATATAAAAGCACAGCCCTCCCTTAAATCCAATTCACTTTTAAGTTATTGCATCACTTTCCTGATGTCATGGTCCTCATCGAAAATGAAGGACAACAGTACATAAAAGCAAAAGATACTAATATAAACTTTAAAAAGCTTATCATTCCTCTTGGGCCAGTTTCCCAAAAGAATTTAGGCAATGAGTATCTTTGGTTTATGGGGCTTAATTCCAAGGGCTTAGGAGTTAGCCAAGGCTCTTCTACCTAATTATCCAAATTTAGCCACAAATGCTTTCTAAATGAATGGCTATGTGATAAACTTTATCCCTATACCACCAAAAGCTGAAAGCAAAACCCAATGTACCACTCATTTATATGTGGTGTAGTGGATCTTGGGTACATGGTGTTTGGGATGAAAAATTCAAATAATAGGAGAGACATCTTTAGGAGAAGCAAAGCAAATTTATTTTACAAACCTTGCAAGATTTGGGCGTGCCTCCACTAGGAAAACTAGTGGAGGAGGCGGAGTAAGAAGGAAGTTGGGGGACAGATATATTTTTAGTACAAAGACTCCTGCCCACCTCTATCCCTTCTCACCATTGGCTGGGAGGCAGGCTTACAATCTAGGCACAAAAAACTAGACGGAGAACTAGGGAACCAGGTAGATCTGGTCCATTCAGGTTTTCCCTATCTGGAACTCAACTTCCCGGGTGGATCCAAAAGTCTTGAAGAAATGAGGAGAGGGGAGGGGGACCTTCCTGGAGCAGAGAACAAACAGTTCATTATCTCCCTATTTGGTGCTAGCACCTGAGAGAGGGGGAAGGGCACATCTACAGCTTCAGGCCCTGACTTTCCAGAGTTACTACAAGGTTAAATTCCAAAGCCTCTCCTACTCCCTCAGACATTCCCTATTCCAGAAATATGAGAAGAGAGTAGCCCCTATTTTCCCACCCTGTGAAGTTTTCACAAATTATCCTTCCCATTCAATAGGACGTGAATGCTTCTTAAACCCCCTTGCATGCTTTTAGATTATGGGAGATGCTCCTCAGACCTTTAAGTTTTCTCTTTCTCTGCCAATCTTCCCTCTTTTTCTCATCGTTTTGAAAAAATTGGCATATCCACTCATTAATCTCTTTTTTTTCTTTTTTATTGATGAAAGCATTTAGAGATATAAATTTTTTCCTAAGTAATGCTTTATATGCATTCCATAAATTTTATTATATAGTTTCATCATTGTCATTTTTTTATTTAATTTAATTTATTTAATGTATTTAGTTTTCAGCATTGATTTTCACAAGAGTTTGAATTACAAATTTTCTCCCCGTTTCTACCCTCCCCCCACTCCAAGATGGCATATATTCTGGTTGCCCTGTTCCCCAGTCAGCCCTCCCTTCTGTCACCCCACTCCCCTCCCATCCCCTTTTCCCTTCCTTTCTTGTAGGGCAAGATGAATTTCTACGCCCCATTGCCTGTGTATCTTATTTTCTAGTTGCATGCAAAAACTTTTTTTTGTTTGTTTTTGAACATCTGTTTTTAAACCTTTGAGTTCCAAATTCTCTCTCCTCTTCCCTTCCCACCCACCCTCCCTAAGAAGTCAAGCAATTCAACATAGGCCACATGCGTATCATTATGTATAACTCTTCCACAATACTCATGTTGTGAAAAACTAACTATATTTTGCTCCTTCCTAACCTAATCCCCTTTATCAAATTTTCTCCCTTGACCCTGTCCCTTTTCGAAAGTGTTTGTTTTTGATTACCTCCTCCCCCATCGGCCCTCCCTGCTGTCATCCCCCCTTTTTTATCTTCTTCCTCCTTTTCTGTGGGGTAAGATACCCCACTGAGTGTGAATGTTATTCCCTCCTCAGGTCAAATCTGATGAGAGCAAGATTCACTCAATCCCCCTCACCTGCCTTCTCTTCTCTTCCTACAGAACTGCTTTTCTTGCCACTTTTATGCAAGATAATTTACCCCATTCTATCTCTCCCTTTCTCCCTCTCTCAATATATTCCTCTCTCATCTCTTAATTTGATTTTATTTCTTTTAGATATCATCCCTTCATCTTCAACTCACCCTACATATATACAACCTCACCATACATATATATACTCATACATACATACATACATACATATATATATATATATATATATATACATGCATATTCCCTTCAGCTACCCTAATACTGAGGTCTCATGAATCATACACATCATCTTTCCATGTAGGAATGTAAACAAAACAGTTCAACTTTAGTAAGTCCCTTGCAATTTCTTTTTCTTGTTCTTTTTCTTGATTGCCTTTTCATGCTTCTCTCGATTCTTATGAAAGTCAAATTTTCTTTTCTGCTCTGGTCTTTTCACTGAGAAAGCTTGAAAGTCCTCTATTTTATTGAAAATCCATATTTTGCCTTGGAGCATGATACTCAGTTTTGCTGGGTAGGTGATTCTTGGTTTTAATCCTAGCTCCATTGATTTCCAGAATATCGTATTCCAAGCCCTTTGATCTCTTAATGTAGAAGCTGCTAGATCTTGGGTTATTCTTCTTATGTTTCCACAATACTCAAATTGTTTCTTTCTGGCTGCTTGCAGTATTTTCTTCTTGATCTGGAAGCTCTGGAATTTGGTGACAATATTCCTAGGAGATTTCTTTTTGGGATCTATTTGAGGAGGCAATCAGTGGATTCTTTCAATTTCTATTTTGCCCTGTGGCTCTAGAATATCAGGGCAGTTCTCCTTGATAATTTCTTGAAAGATGATATGTAGGCTCTTTTTTTGATCATGGCTTTCAGGTAGTCCAATAATTTTTGAATTATCTCTCCTGGATCTATTTTCCAGGTCAGTGGTTTTTCCAATGAGATATTTGACATTGTCTTCCATTTTTTCATTCCTTTGGTTCTGTTTGATAATATCTTGATTTCTCATAAAGTCACTAGCTTCCACTTGCTCCAGTCTCATTTTTAAGGTAGTATTTTCTTCAGTGGTCTTTTGGACCTCCTTTTCCATTTGGCTAATTCTGCCTTTCAAAGCATTCTTCTCCTCATTGGCTTTTTGGAGCTCTTTTGCCATTTGAGTTAGTCTATTTTTTACGGTGTTGTTTTCTTCAGTATATTTTTCGGTATTTTTTTGGATCTCCTTTAGCAAGTCGTTGACTTGTTTTTTATGGTTTTCTTGCATCCTTCTCATTTCTCTTCCCAATTTTTCCTCTACTTCTCTAACTTGCTTTTCCAACTCCTTTTTGAGCTCTTCCATGGCCTGAGACCAGTTCATGTTTTTCTTGGAGGCTTTTGTTGTAGGCTCTTTGACTTTGTTGACTTCTTTAGGCTGTATGTTTTGGTATTCTTTGTCACCAAAGAAAGATTCCAAAGTCTGAGACTGAATCTGGGTGCCTTTTCTCTGGCTGGCCATGTTCCCAGCCAACTTACTTGACCCTTGAGTTTTTCATCGGGGTATGACTGCTTGTAGAGTAAAGAATACTATGTTCCAAGCTTGGGGGCATGTGTTGTTGATTTCAGAGCTATTACAGCCAGCTCTGCCACACCAACACTCCTCCTTCCTCAAGAACCCCCAGCCCGGACTGGACTTAGATCTTCAACAGGGTCTTCACTCCTGCTCTGATCCGCCACTTAATTCCTCCCACCAGGTGGGCCTGGGACCAGAAGCAACTACAGCTGTAGTTCTGCAGCTGCCCCACCTCCACTGCCCCTGGGGCGGTGGCTGAACCAGCGAACTCTATCCCCCTGTGCCCAGCAGCTTTTCCCACTAACCTTCTCTGTTGTCTTTGGTGTTTGTGGGTTAAGAAGTCTGGTAACTGCTGCAGCTCACTGATTCAGGGTGCTAGGGCATGCTCCGCCCAGCTCCTGATCTGGTTGGTCCCCACGGCCCATGCTGGGCTCTGCTCTGCTCCCAGCTCCGTGCGGCATAGACCTTACCCAGAGACCATCCAGGATGTCCTGGGCTAGAGCTCTGCTTCCCTCCACTATTTTGTGGGTTCTGCAGTTCTTCTCTGTTGTCTTTGGTGTTTGTGGGTTGAGAAGTCTGGCAACTGCCACAGCTCACTGATTCAGGGCGCTAGGGCCTGCTCTGCCCGGCTCCTGGTCTGGTTGGCCTGTGCAGCCCACGCTGGGCTCTGCTCCGCTCTGCTCCACTCCCAGCTCTGTGCAAGAAAGACCTCACCCAGCAACCATCCAGGATGTTCTGGGCTGGAGCCCTGCTTCCCTCTGCTGTTTTGTGGGTTCTGCAGTTCTAGAATTGGTTCAGAGCCATTTTTTATAGGTTTTTTGAGGGACTTGGCAGGGAGCTCATGCTAGTCCCTGCTTTCCAGCTGCCATCTTGGCTCCACCCTCCCATTTTCATTATCTTTAATGAAATTATTATTTATATGATTTATTCTTTGGCCCACTCATTCTGTATGATTAGATTATTTAGTTTCCAATTACAGTTATCCCTTCCACATCGCAACTTTTCCCATAGTGGTTTTGATAAATTGTGGGTTGTATAAGAAGTTAAATGGGAATTTGGGAGGAGTTTTGTGGCAGTTGCAGACATGCAAAGGCCAGCAGATAATGCAGAAAAAGTTTAGAAACTCAGAAATGCATGAAATAAATATAGAATATTGTATAATATCAACATATTCTATCTTTTAATATCATAAAAATTCAGACTTCTTCTCTGGTATGAAGGGAGGGCTAAAAAATTTTATGCAGATTTTCCAGAACAGAGGGATGCTATGCACATAGTCCCTGTGATGTGGAAGGGATAACTGTAATTTTTAACCTATGCTTCCAAGGCCCTTTATTGAATGTAACTTTTATTACATTATAGTCCAAAAAAAGGCTCATTTAATATTTCTGCTTTTCTGTATTTGTGAGGTTTTTGTGTCCTAATACATGGTCAGTTTTTGTGAAGGTACCATGTACAGCTGAGAAAAAGGTATATTCCTTTCTACTCCCATTCAGTTTTCTCCAGAGGTCTATTATATCTAACTTTTCCAAGATTCCATTCATCTTCTCAACTTCTTTCCTATTTATTTTATGCTTAGCTTTATCTAGTGAGAACATAAAGCTGAGGTCCTCAACTAGTATAGTTTTACTGTCTGTTTCCTCCTGTAACTCCTTCAACTTTTCCTTTAAGAATTGGGATATCATGTCTTTTGTTTATATGTGTATTATTAATATTACTTCATTGTCTATGATACCTTTTAGCAAGATGTAGTTTCCATGATCATCTCTTTTAAGTAGGTCTAATTTTGCTTTTATTTTGTCTGAAATCATGATTGCTATCCCTGCCTTTTTTTAAATTTTATCTCCAGATAATAGATTCTGCTCTAGCCTTTTAACTCATGTGTAACTTTCCATTTCAAGTATTTCTTGTAAACAATGAAGTGTTGGAACATCCTATGTTCTTCTCTTCTCTCTCTCTCTCTCTCTCTCTCTCTCTCTCTGTCTCTCTCTCTCTCTCTCTCTCTCTCTCTCTCTCTCTCTCTCTCTGTCTCTTTCTCTCTCCCTCTCTCTCTCTCTCTCTCTCTCTTTCTCTCTCTCTCTCTCCTGTCTCTTCTCAAAAATCTGCTTTGCTTCTGACCACTGCCTTCCTTAATCCACTTTCCCTCTTATTACTCTCCCCTACTTTCTCTTATCTCTTTTTCCCTCCTACTTCCCTATTGGATAAGATAGATTTCCATACCCAACTGAGTTTATGTATATATCAATATCTGTGTACATATATATGTATGTATATATGTATTTTTCCCTCTTTGAACCAGTAAAGATGAAAGTGAAGTTCAAGTGTTGCCACCCCCCATTTCTCCCTTTACTGTGAAAGTTGTTCCTTGTGCACCTCTTTTATGTGAGATAGTTTCCCCATTCTTCCTTTTCTTTCTCCCTTCTCCCAGTGCATCCTTCCTTGTCACCCCTCTATTTTTTGGAGATAATTTCAACACCCATGCCCTCAGCCTATGTGGACTCCTTCTAACTGACTTAATAATGATGAAGTTCTTAGGAGTCACATGTATCATCTTCCAATATAGGAATATCAACAGTTTAATATTAAGTCCCTTATGATTTTTCTTTCATATTTATCTCTTTATGCTTCTCTTGAGTTTTGTGTTTGAATGTGAAATTTCCTATTCAGCTCTGCCTTTTCATCAGGAATTCTGGAAATCCTTCCATTTCATTAAATGTTCATTTTTTTCCCTTGAAGGATTATACTCAGTTTTTCTGCAAAGGTTATTTTTGGTTATAATCCTAGATCCTTGGCCTTCTGGAATATCATATTCTAAGTCCTCTGCTCTTTTCCTGTGGTAACTGCTAAATTTTGTGTGATCCTGACCGTGGCTCCATATTACGTGAATGATTTTTTTTTTGTCAGCTTTCAGTATTCTCTCCTTGACTCAGGAGCTCTGGAATTTGGTTATAATATTTCTGGGAGTTTTCATTTTGGGATCTCTTTCAGGAGATGATCAGTGTACTCCTCCAATTTCTATTTTACCCTGTGTTCTAATATATCTGGGCAATTTTCCTTTATAATTTCTTGGAATATGATGTTTAGGCTCTTTTAAAAAATTGTAATTTTCATGTAGTACAATAGTTTTTAAATTATCTCTCAACTTCTTTAGTCAAGTTTCCAGGTCAGTTGTTTTCCAATATTTTCTCTATTTTGTCGTTCTTTTTCTTCTATTTTGTCATTCTTTTGACTTTGTTTTATTGTTTCTTAATATTTCATGGAGTCATTAGGGCAAGTCCACCTTTTCCACTCTAATTTTTAAGGAATTATTTTCTTTAGTGAGCTTTTGTACCCCGCCCCCCCCCCCCCGCATTTGGCCAATTCTGCTTTTGAGGGAGTCATTTTCGTTAGTGATGCTTTGTACCTCTTTTTACCATTTGGCCAATTCTACTTTTTATGGTTTTTTTTGGGGGGGGCAGAGCAATTGGGGTTAAGTGACTTGCCCAAGATCACACAACTAGTACATGTGTCAAGTGTCTGAGGCTGGATTTGAACTCAGGTCCTCCTGACTCCAGGGCCAGTGCTTTACTCACTGTGCCACCTAGCTGCCCCGCCAATTCTACTTTTTAAGGAGTTATTTTTTTTCAGTGAAATTTTATACCTCTTTTTACCATTTGGCTAATTCTGTTTTTTAAGATGCTATTTTCTTCTTGTCTCTTTTATCAACCTGTTAATTCTTTTTCATAATTTTCATGTATTTCTCTCATTTGTTTTCCCAGCTTTTCCTTTCTCTGATTTTTAAAATCAGTTATTTGCTCTTTCTTTAGCTTTTCCAGGAACTCTTTTGGGCTTGTGTCTGATTTGCATTTTTCTTTGATGCTTTGCTTGTAGCTATTTCCCCATCATTGACTTCCTTTCACTTCTTGATCTTCCCTGTCCTGTGGTATCTTTTAAGTGTTCAGGTCCGTTGTTTTTATGTACTCATTTTTAAAGCCTATTTCTTAACTTTGACCTTTTTGTTAAAGTTGGGCTCTGCTCACCTAGGGGAAAGGGCCACTATCCCAAGCTTCAGGTTTTGTTGTTGTTGTTTTTGCTGCTATTTTCAGAGCTAGTTCTGGGGGCTTGGAAGTTTATGGCACTTTGAAAGTGTTGTAATCTAGGGAGAGATGTGGTCAGTATTCTTCTGCGTGCTCTGGTCCTTACCCAGAAAGAGCCCCTGCTCCCTTACAGTTGCAAGTTGTACCCTGGAACTGCAACTAGGGCCTCTGATGCTTTGCAACAACAAGTGTTCCTCTCTGCCTCGGAACTGGGACCCAGAACTGAGTATGGTAGAAAGAGTTGCCAAACATTACTGGGTCCTGCACCCAGTGATAGCAAAGGGGTCCCTTGTAATCTCTTTCTGATCCATTGTCCAATCACCTTACTGTCCCTGGGCTGAGAGCTCCTGGTTGCTACCACTGCTGCCTCCTTCAGGGCCCACTACTGGTGTTGTTCCTGCATGTACTCAGGGCCAGCCTCCACCCCAGTGTCATAGACCTCTCCTTCTGACCTCCTAAGCTGTCTTGGACTGGAATATGCACCCCCCTCTGACATTTTCTTGGCTCTGCTGCTCCAGAGTTGGATTCGAGGTACTATTTTAAAGCTTTTGTAGGGGAATGTTGGGAGAGCTGGGCTGTAGTGCTTTCTCTGTTTCACCATTTACGTCTTCCTCTACCTCTGTATTCTTTCTCTGCCTTCTCATGGCATAACAAATGCCAGTCTTCACATGCGGAACAGAGAGTCACTCTTTCGCAGCAAAGTGATTTGAGGCTAGAATGTTCCCGCTCATATACTGAAAAAGCTCCACTACTATCATCAGTCCTGATCAGTAAAGCCCTTGTTCTACATTTGTTCTTGAAGCACTAATTGGCCAGAAGTCATATGTCTGAGTTTCATGGACACTCTTTTCTGAGTACTAATGGGCCAGAAATATGTGCTCATATTATTGGCAGTGTTTGGTTGTTTTTGCCCCTCAGATCAAGGCATATAGTCTGGGGATAAAACCCCTGATGAATTGTTTCTCATAGTTACCCTAAGAATACCATATGATCAGTAATATTGAAAAGTGGTAGTTATCTCAGGATGAGCAGGCTCCTCAGTTTTGATATTAACAAATAAATATTAATAAAAATAAATGAATAAATAAAAATTATCTGGACCAGTGATGTCAACACAAATAAAAATGGAGACCACTAAACCATACATAAGGATCCCTGCTTGCAACATATTGGCTAAATTTTAAAATGTAATATAATACCATGTTTTATTGTACTTTTATTTATTTTGTTAAATATTCTCCAGTCACATTTTAATCTGGTTCAGGCCATATGTGGGAGTGCCTCTTGAGGCCCAATGTTTGACACCTCTGATCTAGAGAGAAGCTCTTTTCTTCTTGTGAGGGAAGGAGGGAGGAATAGAGGGAAGATGAGAAATATTTTGTGGAAGGTGAAAAAAAAACTTATTACATTTTTGACAAGCAAATCTATGAGGTTACAAGTGTCTACCTTTCAAAAAAATTATTAACTCAACATGCAAGCAAAAAGGATTACAGTGAAGCATGTGTGATAGATTTATTCTGCTTAAGAAAGGAGTCTCGGAAGAGGGGCGACAATTGCAGTTCTGTAGATAAGTGATGATGACAACGATAATGATGATGATAATCACGTAATACATCTCTTAGCCTTACTTGTCCAAATAGGATGGATTCAGGTCCATGTGAGCCCCGAGCCCCCTGTGGTAGATCCCTGGGACCTGGAGGAGGTACCTTTTTTTTTCTTTTGAACTAGATCTGTGATTTATTGGTATAGGAACAGGCTGGTATAGTCGATCAATAGCTCTGCAAAATATAGTCTTAGAATGTTTTCTGGGTGAGAGTGGGGGTAGGAGACAGACCTAAGAGGTGAAATAACTTGCCCAGGATCCCACAGCTAGTATTTGTCAGAACTAGGGACTTGAATCCTTGTCTTCTTGACTCTGTGGCCAGCTTTTTCATCCATTATACTATGCTTTCTATCAGGTGTCATTATTATCCTTATTTTACAGGTGAGGAAACTGATGCTCAGAGAAATTAAGTGACTTGATTTGGGTAACACAGCTAGTAAGTGTCTGAGGGAAGACTTAAACCCAGTTTCCCCCAACTCCAAGTCCAGTGTTCTGTATACTAAAACAGCTACCAGAGGATTTTTTGGAGGGCGTAGAGACTCTTCTCTAGGAGCCCCTGAAATCATACTAGTTGTTTACCATAATGATGAGATCACACTGAGATTCTCTCACCTCTAATCTAGCCATGAAATCATTACATTGTCATAAGCAGATAGCCTAGGACAAAGCATTTGGGTTAAAAAAAATTTCACTTAGCAATTTTGTTAAATTTTAGTACATGCTTCTCCTTTCTATTCTTCTTGTTATTTTACGGAATTTGGCCATTGATTGTACTTAGTTTTTGCTGCTGTCAGAGATTCAAGTTCATCTGGCTTAGTGATGTATAGAATATAGGAAATGGGGGGATGCTTAGAGAAAGGATAGTTTCCATAACAGCCAATGAAGTATGTACAATGAACAATGTAGGCCAGAAAAATTTTTTACATGAACCATGATTTATGAAAAAATCATGCAGAGTTACTCCAATTTAAGCACTACTTTATTAAAACAATTTAGTAGCAATGAAAGACCTAAAATAATGAGTAATATATTACTACCTTAACCTTAAGATGGCAGTATAGACTAAAAATTCTTGAGAGAAAGAATGAACACTAGTACTCATGAATAAATAAATGTAATTTACTTGGAATTTCCCCTCAAACCTTTTAATAATATAGTATGTTGAAAATACAACAAAAATATAGACCACCAGTTAGAACACAGCTTGGTTTACAAGAATTTTGGCTAAGCTATAGGAGAAACCTTATCCTCCTGTGGTAGGTTATTTACATCCAGTCTGTTGTGATATATCAGTGTTATCATTGATACCTCAGGACAAGCCAGGTTTCTCCCACAGTTTCCTTGTCTGCCAGAGTTGTTATGCCAGACTCCTATTCACCTCTTCTCTTCTTTCCCTCATCAGCCCATATTTCTCCCTCTGTAAGCCTGACTCTAAATCAAAGCCTCTTCTCTTTTCTTTGATGTTAGTTTTTTTTCCTTCTTCTCTTTGGCCATTAATGTAGCCAGCATGTTGCTTGACAGTGAAACCAATCTAAGATCAAATATGCCATCTAGTTTTTATTACTTAGAGATATGCTTGATTTGTTTCTTTAAAATCACAGTATTTAGAGTGGGAAGGGACATTAGAAATACTCTAATCTAATGGTTTCCAGTCTCTACTAGTGATGCCCCCCTTTCATATAAAAAAAATTATTATGCTTCCCATACTTTTTACAAAACAATTTAGTTAATTTTCTGTTTATATTTTATTCAAATAAATTAAGATTTATTACAGTTTTATAACAATACAAATCTTAAACATACAATGAAAATAATATATACTGAACTTCTGGTGCCAAAATGGCAGAGTGAGGAGGGAACCCTCTGAAGCCTTCCCAAATTTCCCTCCAACTAAAAAACTGCCTCAGAATTGATCTAGGAGCAGGAAGCAGCTTACCAGCATCACAGGAAAGGGCTGTCTCACTGGGGTGTGAGGAGAGCAAAGTCCAAGAGTAGCAGCAGCAGCTAGCCTCACATAAGGGGCCCTGTAGCAAGGCACCAACCTACCAGCAAGGCCCAGCCCTCCTGCAAATTCGCAGCCCCCTAGGCAAGTGAGAAGTCAGTGCAGAGCAGGAGGATCCCACCAAGGGACCCCACCCCCAGCAAAAGCTACCAGCAAGGCCTTGGCCCTCATTGACCAGTAAGTAACGAAACCCCACCCAGAGGCTGGCCAACAGGGAGACCCTGCCATTGGGACCTATCAGGGGAGAGAGGGATAGAAACCCAGCAGCAGGACCCCCACTCCTGGGACAGACCAGCAACAGGATCCCTCCTCCAGGGCCTGATACCAGAAAGACTCTTGTTACTATAGCAACCCTGGAACAGGTCAGCAGCTAAACTCCACACCCAGGGGAGGCCAACAAGGAGGCACCCCTCCCCCACCCCAGCACAAACCATAATGGAAGCCTACCCTCCAGAGAAAGTAAGGAGCTAAGCCCTGAAGCCCAGTGAAAAGCAGCAGTAAGACCCTGAGCCCCAGCAAAAAAAAAAAAAAAAGCTTGGGACAATGCAAGACCAGAGCTCAACTCTCACATAAAAACACCAAGTCACAAAAAGTCAGAAAAATGAGCACAAACACACACACACACACACACACACACACACACACACACAAGCTTGACAACAGAAAGTTACTATGATCATAGGGAGGATCAAGACAAACTTAGAAGAGGACAGTAGTGTTGAAATGGCTACATGTGAAGCCCCAGGAAAAATGTAATTTGGTCTTAGGCCCAAAAAGAATTCTTAGAAGAGCTTAAAAAGAATTTTTAAAAGTGAATTAGAGAAACAGAAGAAAAATTGGGGAAAGAAATGAGAGTAATGCAAGAGAATCATGAAAGAGGAGTCAATAGCATGGGTAAAGATATACAAAAATTTACCAATGAAAACAACACCCTAAAAATAGAATTGAACCAATAGAAAAGGAAGTGCAAAAGCTCACTGAAGAAAATACTTCCTTAAAAATTAGAATTGAACAAGTGGAAATGACTCTATGAGACATCAAAATATGATAAAACAAAGTCAGAGAAGTAAAGAAATAGAAGAAAATGTGAAATTTCTCACTGGAAAAACAACTGACCTAGAAAATAGTTCCAGGAGAGATAATATAAGAATTATTGGACTACCTGAAAGTGATGATCAGAAAAAAAAAAGCCTAGACAACATCTTTCACAAAATTATCAAAGAAAACTGCCCTGATATATTAGAACCAGAGGGCAAAGTAGAAATTAAAAGAATTCACTGATCATCACCTGAAAGAGATCCCAAAATGACAACTCCCAGGAACATCATAGCCAAATCCCAGAGCTCACAGATTGAGGAGAAAGTATTGTAAGCAGCTAAAAAGAAACAATTCAAATATTGTGGAGCTACAGTCAGGATTACACAGGTTTTGGCAGCTTCCACATTAAAGAACTGGAAGGCTTATAACATGATATACTGGAAGCCAAAGGAGTTATGATTACAACCAAGAATCACCTACCTGGCAAAACTGAATATAATCTTTCGGGGGAAAATGGATATTTAACAAAATAGAGGACTTTCAAGCGTTTCTAATTAAAAGACCAGAGCTGAATAAAAAAATTGACCTCTAGATACAAGACTCAAGGGAAACATAAGAAGGTGAAAAAGAAACAAGACAGAGAAATACAAGAAATTCAATAAGGTTAAACTGTTTATATTTCTATACTGCAAGATAATATTTGTATCTCTTAACTTTATTACTATAAGAGCAATTAGAAGTATTATATGAGGGTGTGGATATAAAGTGACTTTGATGGCATGATATCCCCCAAAACAAAATAAAAGATGAGAAAGAAAATTGCATTAGAAGAAAAAGGAGGGAGAAAATTGAATAGGATGAATTATCCCACACAAAAGAGACATGAAAGAACTATTATACTGGAGGGGAATATGCAGGGGGTAGGGGGATGGTGGGCAAAGCTTGAACCTTATTCTCATTAACATTGGCTCAAAGAGGGAATAACATACACACACAGTTGGATATAGAAATCTGTCTTACCCTATAAGGAAGAAAAAAAGGGATGGGGACAATAGAAAGGGGAGGGGGTACTGATAAAAGGGAAGGTGTATTGGGGAAGGCAGTGATCAGAAGTAAAATACTTGTGAGGAGGGAAAGGGTCGGGGGTAAGAGAGAGGGAGGGATAAACAAGCAAAAAATAGCATGGAGGGAAATACACACTTAGTTGTCATAACTATAAATGTGAATGGGATGAACTCACCCATAAAACAGAAGGGGATAGCAGAATGGATTAAAAACTAGAATCCTACAATATGTTGTTTACAAGAAGTACAATTGAAACAGACAGATACAGGGTAAAGGTAAGGTCCTGGAGCAGAATCTATTATGCTTCAGCTGAAGCAAAGAAAGCAGAGGTAGCAATCATGACCTCAGACAAAGCAAAAGCAAAAATAGATCTAATTAAAAGAGATAAAGAAGGAAACTATATCTTGCTGAAAGGTACCATAGAGAATGAAGTCATATCAATACTAAACATATATGCACCAAATGATACAATATCTAAATTTTTGAAAAAGTTGAATGAGTTACAGGAGGAAATAGATAATAAAACTATGCTAGTGGGAGACCTCAACTTTCCCTTCTCAGATAAGCCTAACCAAACATAAACAAGAAACAATTTAAGGAGGCAAATAAAATTTTGGAAAAGTTAGATATGATAGATCTCAGGAGAAAAGTGAATATGACTTTTTCTCAGCAGTATGACACCTATACAAAATTTGACCATGTATTAGGACATAAAAACCTCACAACCAAATGCAGAAAAGCAGAAATAGTAAACACACCCTTTTCAGATTATAAAAATTACATTCAATAATGGATAATGGAGAGATTAAAAACTAATTGGAAGTTAAATAAACTAGTCTTAAAAAAACAAGTGTGTCAAAGAGAAAATCATTGAAACAAACAATAATTTCATTAAAGAAAATGGCAACAATAAGACAACATATCAAAATTTATGGGATGCAGCCAAAGCAGTTATTTAGGGTAAAATTTATATCTCTAATTGCTTACATCAGTAAAATAGAGAAGCAGCAGATCAATGAATTGGGCATGCAACTAAAAAAACTAGAAAAAGAACATTTAAAATCCCCAATTAAACACCAAATTGGAAATCAAAGAAGAGATTAATAAAATCAAAAGAAAGAAAACCATTAAACTAATAAAACTAGAAGCTGGTTTTATGGAAAAAAAACCAATAAAATAGATAAATCATTGATTAATTTGATTTTAAAAAGTAAAGAAGAAACCCAAATCACTAATATAAAAGATGAAAAGGGTGAATTCACCACCAATGAAGAGGAAATAAAGACAATTGATAATTGACAATTACCAAATTATATGCCAAGATGAATGAATGAATATCTACAAAAATATAAAATATCCAGATTAACATAAGAAGAAATGAAACAAGGGTACTGATTATCACCTCTATTATTTAATATTGTACTAGAAATGTTAGCTATAGCAATAAGAGAAGAAAAAGAAATGAAAGAAATTAGAACAGGCAATGAGGAAACAAAACTATCACTCTTTGCAGATGACATGATGTTATACTTACAAAATCCCAGAGAATCAACTAAAAAATTGCTTGAAATTATTAACAACTTTAGCAAAATTGCAGGATATAAAATAAACACACATGAATCATCAGCATTTCTATATGTTGCCAACAAAGTTCAGCTGCAAAAGATAGAGAAATTCCATTTAAAACAATTGTAGACAATATAAAATACTTGAGAGTTATCTGCCAAGACAACACCAAGAACTACATGAACACAACTATAAAACACTTTTCACATGAACAAAATCAGATCTAAACATTTGAAAAAATATTGTTTATGGGTTGGCTGAACCAATATAATAAAAATGAAATTCTACCTAAATTAATCTATTTATTCAGTGCCATACCAATCAAACTATCAAAAAGTTATTTTATAGAGCTAGAAAAAAATAACAAAATTCATCTGGAAGATCAAAATCTCAAGGATATCAAGGTAATTCATGAGAAAAAAATGTGAAAGAAAGTGGTCTAGCCATACCAGATCTCAAACTGTGTTATAAAGTAGTAGTTATCAAAACAATCTGGTACAGGCTAAGAAATAGAGTGGTGGATCAGTGGAGTAGGTTAGTACAAACTACATTATGGTAAGTGACCATGGTAATGTACTATATGATAAACCCAAAGATCCAAGCTTTTGGAACAAAAATTCATTGCTTGACAAAAACTACTGGGAAAACTGGAAAACAGTATGGCAGAAACTAGGTATAGACCAACATCTCACACCATATACCAAGATAAGGTCGAAATGGGTATATGATTTGTACATAAAGGGTAATACCATAAGCAAATTAAGAGATCTTGGAATAGTTTATCTGTCAGATTTATGGATGAGGGAAGAATTTAGGACCAAAGAAGATATAGAAAACATTACAAAATGTAAAATAGATAATTTTGATTATATAAAATTAGAAAGTTTTTGCACAAACAAAACCAATGCAACCAAAATTATAAGGAAAGCAGAAAACTGGGGGAATATTTTGCAACAAGGATCTCTGATAAAGGTCTTATTTCTCAGATATATAAAGAACTGAGTCAAATTTATAAGAATACAAGTCATTCCCCAATTTATAAATGGTTAAAGGATATGAACACAGTTTGCAGACAAAGAAATCAAAGGTATCTACAGACTTGAAAAAATGCTCTAAATCACTATTGATGAGGGAAATGTAAATTAAAATAACTCTGAGGTACCACCTCACACCTCTCAGATTGGCTAATATGACAAAAAAGGAAAATATTGGGTGTTGGAGGGGATGTGGGAAAACTGGGACACTAATGCACTGTTGGTGGAATTGTGACCTGATCTAATCATTCTGGAGAGCAATTTTGAACTATGCCCAAAGGGTAACCAAATTGTGCATACCCTTTGATCCAGCAATACCACTGCTAGGTCTATATCCCAAAGACACCAAAAAAATGGAAAAGAACATATTTGTACAAACAGCTCTTTTTGTGGTGGCTAAGAACTGGAAATCAAAGGGATGCCCATCAGTTGGGGGAATGGCTGAACAAGCTATGGTATAATGGTTGTAATGGAGTATTATTGTGCTATAAAAAATGACAAGCAGGATGATTTCAGAAAAACCTGGAAGGACTTACATGTACTGATGCATAGTGAAGTGAATATAACCAGGAGAACGTTGTACCCAGTAATAGCAATATTATTTGATGAAGAATTGTGAATGACTTAGCTATTTTCAGTAATACAATGATCCAAGACAATCCCAAAAAGCTAATGATAAAGCATAGTATCTGCCTCCAGAGAAATAACTGATGTTGATTCAATACAGATTGAAGCATGGTATTTTTCACTTTCTCTCTTTTCCATTCAAATCTTCTTGTACAAAATGAATAATATGGAAATGTTTTACATAATTGCACGTGTATAACCTATATCTGATTGCTTACTGTCTCAGGGAGGGGAGAGGGGAAGGAGGGAGTGAGTGGTAGAATTTGGAACTCAAAACTTTAAATAAAAATGTTAAAAAATTGAAAAAAAAAAGAAATATACTCATTGGTAATTTTTAAAAATAGTTTCATATGTCTAAAATAACTTAATATGATGAGTTTTTTGGTGCAAAGTTTCTGAAAGTATAGTATAATAATTATAGTATTATTTATTTTTTTTAACCACGAGTGAAGATCAGTATTGTCTGATATCAGCTAAAGCAGAAAATACCATTTGCATGAATGAATAAATAAAAAAGCATTAATTAAATGCTCACACTTTGCCAGATGCTATACTAAATCCTGATGATAAAAACACAAAAATGAGATAGTCCCTGCCCTCAAGGAACTTACATTCTAAAAGAAGTAGGCAATACACTTTGTGGAGTAGGAGATGAGGAAACTGAGTCTGTAAGAGGTTAAGTGACTTGCCCAGGTCATACAGCTAGTTCATGAGGCAGAATTTGAACTTCTAAGTCCAACTGCCCTCCCACTGTGCCTCCTACCTAGATCTGTAGAATAAAGTGAACATTGCTTCTTTGTATATGTTAAATGATTAAAAAGCAACCCTTAAAGCTCAATATAAATGTTATTATTATTACAATTTTCCTATATTACATAATTTTTATTAACAATACGCCTGTTATACTGGCAATTTCTCTTGATGTGGCATTACATCAGTAGGTTTGCAAAGTAACAAATCTTCCCTAACATCTTATGACAGCATATTATGTAATTAAATGAGCGGGACAGCTAGGTGGCAAAGTGGATAGAGTGCCAGGCCTGGAGTCAGGAAGACTCATCTTCCTGAGTTCAAATCTGGCCTCAGAAACTTACTAGCTCTGTGACTCTGGGCAAGTCACTTAACCCTGTTTGACTCAGTTTCTTCATCTGTAAAATAAAGTGGAGAAGAAAATGGCAAACCAGCTTAGTATCTTTGTCAAGGAAAACCCGGATGGGATCACAAAGAGTCAGACACAACTGAGATGACTAAACAATAACAACAAAGTAAATGAACATATTTTATTATCCCTTGTATCATCCTTTGTAATGCAAAATGGAAGATTTTAGTTTCTCAATTAATTAATTAAAAGAAAAATTCTGACAAATGATCATTTCTTCCCATTGTATTTTCTGCAAGCACAAGCCATTTCAAGTTACTTTATGTATTATTTGCCAAGCATTATTTCAACCATATCACCAGCTGCAGGTAGCACTGTTTCTCCTATCAGATGTTCTCCTTTTCACTTAGGAACTCTGCAAATGATCTGAGTTATCCTTTTTATGTCATAGACATTTATATCTTAAATTTCATCTTATTAGAGCCACCTCAGTAATCTAGCCTATCAAGGATTCTTTTTGATTTTTTGATATCCCTTCTGATTTTGTGTCATTTTCAATTTAGAAAGAATGCAATCTCCGTATTTATCAGATAAATTGATTTTTAAAAGTGTTAAGTAATATAAGACCAAGCCCAGTTTCCGAGGGCGCTCCACTGGAGACTGCTTGCTGAATGGATATTGAACCATTAATACTATTCTTTGAGTCTGTCCATTCAGCCATTTCAGAATCCATTTAATTTTGCCATTATCTAGCCCAGATCTCTTCATCTTTTCCATAAGAATAGCCGGAGAACCTTTATCAAATGTTTTGCTAAAATCCAGGCAAACTATATCTACAATATTTTCCCAACTAGCATTAAAATAAATTGTTAATTTTCATCAAGGCCTTTTTAGAAGTCTCTTGCTATAACCTTAGATGTCAGCTTCTTCAATGACTCCTTTCTGTATTTTCAGGGATGTATTAACTTGAATTACCTTTTGAAACTCTGCTACTTGTCACTAGATAAGATCACAGGCCCTCATGCTGTTCCCTAGAAGTGGAAGTGATATTAATGTAATGAATTTTAGACTAGAGATAGATATTATCCTTTAAAAGCAAGGTAGGAGAGCATCCTGAAAAGGACGCTGCATTAGGATACACTTCTATTCCTAGCATCGCCATTGCCATGTATATAAATTTAGTCAAGCACTTAATCTCTAGGTCCTTAGTTTCTGCATCTATAAAATTACCAATATCGGAGTAGGTGAATAAAATGTTCTAAAAATCTTAAAATGATTTATCAATGCATTAAGATAATATGATGGTTTTGCATTTACAAATCTATAAAAATGGGAAAAAACCTGCTCAAATACAAAATATCCTAAAGAATGTAAGCTCCTTTAGGGCAGGGACTGGTGTTTTTTTTTTTTTTTAATGTACATTCAATGCCTACCTCATATACCTTGCACATACTTTGAAGCTCAGTCAGTGCTTGTTGGATGAATGAACCAACACTGAAATCCTAATTGAATATCTTGCTTTAGAGATAACCCTCATTTTAAGCCAACTAAACATGCAAAAATTCAACTATATCAATAATTAAGAAGTCTCAACTCTAAGGAATTTTAAAAGTAGGGTGTAACATGGTAGAATTCAAGCTTCTTGAGGGTGAAGACTTTCATTTTTCTCTAACACCTAGCTGGCACATAGTAGGCACTTAAATGCTTGTTGATTGATTTCTTGCTTCTCTTGGTTCACTGTGATCTTTTAACTTAGTTCTATGACTCACTGTTACTACCTGAATGTAACAGATAACTCGAAATCCAATTGCCTAAAACTCTCCTCATTTGGTGGAGATTGATTATTCAGCGGTTCATGCCTGTGTGCGGGACAAGTTGGTGAGAGATTGAGAGAAGAGAGATTCTGGTCTGCTGGCTTCCAGCTTTGAGAAAGAAGATACACAGCTCCTGACTCTCCTCGGTTCCCTGAAGGGAGAGAAAGAGTCTGGGAAGAAAATGATAGGTAGAGGAAAAGGTGACCTCAATCATATTCCTATACCTACCTGACTATAATAGAGACTTTGGGGAATTTCCCGTTGGCTGAGATTTGTGATTTTCTCTCTCTTGGTTGAGTTGATTATGTTGCTCCCAATGGAAGAGCTCATTCACTCTCTGTGCTCTCTGCTATGTGTTCTCCTAAGTATACTTTCTCTGATTTATGTTTTGATACTGATTTGGATGAAATGGTTTATTCTCTATCCTGTTCTTTCTAGGAAGGAGGTTAAGCTTTGGATACATAGCTTGAAGCATTGCTTTCCTGTTAAAAGATAGTAATCAGGAACACAGCTTATATCTAAAAGTTACTTTCCCTAGACTAACAATAGTCAAGGGAGCAGATAAATATTCTAGCCTGGAAATGTATCTCTCCAAGGAGAGCAGAGTGACTAGTCTCTGGCTCCAACCTCCTACTTCCCCTTCTGGCAAGGATCAAAGTCTCCCTTGGAGAAGGGTGAAGGGAGGAGACTCTTGAGATATCACTTCATTTGAGCCTCATCTGGACAGACCCATGTGGATACATATAATCTAAATGTACCAAATAGCACATACAATACCACATTCATTCTGTAGAAGCAAAAGAAAAGAAGAGAAATAAAGTTCTATGATTGTCATATCTTAACATGTAGTAGGTATCTCTAGGCACTGGAGAAATTAATATGGTCCAAGAGGAAAAAGAAGGCAGCCAATGGAAGTGGTTAGTCTTTGTAGTCAGGAAAGTCTGCCTACGTGAGATCACTGTTGGTGTGGTATAATAGAAAGAATGCTAAGTCTATAGTCAAAGAACCAGAGTTCATTTCCAAACTCTGCCTTTGTGACCTTGGGCAAGCTAATCAACCTCTACAGACCTCAGTTTCTTCACTTGTAAAATGTGAGGATTGATTTAGAAAAATCTCTAAAATCCCCTCTAGCTCTAAATCATAATGAAATCTCTGACATAAGATCCTGTGGAAAGGAGGTTGACATATCTCCTATACAAGGAAATACAATGAGAAGCAATTGTCAGGAGGCATGCTTGGTAGCTTTCAGATGGCTGGAGACAGCTAGTCCTCTTTACTCTCTAGCATATTCATTAAGAATGGGACTATTTAAAGTATTGTCAGAACCCAAACTGATGATATTAATTATTAACTGCCCAAATTAGTTCTGAAAAAGACAGAACAATTTTATCTATCTACAGTTATATATGTGTATATACTTATATCTAACTACATATATTTATATATGTATATATATACATGTAATTATAGCTAGTTATATATATCTAGATCTGTGACCTTACCCCAATATTATGAACTACTGTATATCTATGAATCTATATGTGTAGTTATAAGTGGATAAACTACATGACCATTTACCATATATATAGTTAAGTATGATAGATATATCATATATAACTACATATGATATATATATAGATATAATGTAGCTATATATACTACCATGTTGCTATTGATATGTATTTATATCTACATAAAATAGATATTTATAGGTATATCTATATATTATGTATATAGTTATATATTTATCTGACATATGTATTGTATATCAATACCTATACATATGATATGGGCATGATATATGTGATGTAGGCATGTAATATATATATACACACACACATATATATATATATATACATATGTATGATATATAGTTGTGTAGTTACATCTAGATACAACTACATATCTATAGATAAATGGTAGTTCAGAATATTGAGGCAAGATTCCACATTTAGCGGAGTCCCTATATCAGTGGTGTTCTTGGGGTTTCACCTTGCTCTGTCCCTATATGAATAGTACATTTTGTCTTGTGCTTTTGTGCTGAGATGAACAGGGATTCGAGGGCTAATATGTGTTTCTGTCTCAAATTTCATGGCCTGTGGGAGCAACCTGGAGCAATAGCCTGATTTCTCAGGTTATGGTGAAAACTATCCTATATGACGTGGAAAAACTCTATGCTCTGCCACTAATAAAGATTCAAATATACCTGATGGAAGTCTTCCCAGATTTTACCATAAGAGGGAGTGCTCAGCTGAGAAGACAGTCTCTGCAACGATGACCTGTGGTTTTCTGAAGATGTAGTAATACTTTGGGAGTGCTGCAATGTCCATCACAGCATGATATTAACCAACATCTTATTGTTTTTTTTCTTTTCCCACCAAAAGCTCTCAAATATATTTGATGACTTTTCCTGATAATTATAACATCTTGTATTTTATGATAAACAAATAAGATTTGCTTCAAGTGGAAATTATTTTATAGCCAATTTGTTTCTCCCACCCAAGAAAGCATGGGATAGTTGTATTTATTTTATGTGATCGGGGACTTTAAAAATGCCATATGGAGCTGTGTGTGAAGTAATCCTGGGGTTTTTGATGCTTCCCAAGTGAAATTACATCTACCAGAAGTCTAAAAAATAATCACCGTCAGTCATCCTGCATTCTAAGGCTTACAAGGCATTTTTCTCCAGTACAGTGCACAAATTTTATTGTTCTTATTTTACACATGAAGAAACCAAGGCACATAGAGGTTAAGCAAATTAAGTCCATAGTCCTATATGTAACTTGCCTTCTGCCATGCCCATAGGGAACAGCAAATCAAGAGACTGGGGTGTTTGTGGGGGTGAGGAGGGGAGGGACAAGGACGAGCAGGCCAAATGGATTGCTTTTCTGGAGTCTTCTCTTAAAGGGCTAGTGAGGAGAAAAAGGAGAAAGCTGTCATCCTTGTGGGTAGTTTGGGAGATGTCATGTTACACACACTTGCTGTGGCATGGAGCAGGTTTCCCTACAGTGCTGTTTAGAGAGAATCCATGGAGCAGGCATAGCTGACGTAGGTGCTTCTGGCCTGAAGATAGTCAAGACGAGAGACAGTAATAGGATTGTTCTTCTTCTTCTTTACTCTTATTTTTCCACCCCAGGGAAAAATCTACTGCCTTAGTACTGGTCAAAATCCCTTTACCTCCTGCATTGTCCTGTTTTGCCTATTTGAAAAGAGTGGCTGGGATTTTGGGAATGTCACTCTGTTCTTGAATGTTTAATATAATATAGTCTTCTAACTTCTGGTTGCTTTGTCATTTTGGGGTCGGGGGGAGGGAGAATGGTACCTCCGAGTTTTATATCCGAGACCTCACCTCTTTTCCTACCTAAAGCTAATTCCACAGTGAATACACATGTCAAAGAAAGTATTTATCCAAATTGGTAGCAAAATAGAAATCAAAGAAGGTTTACATAGGAAGATATATACCAGGCAATACAGAGTGAAGGAACTCTCTCATTGGGAGTGAGGTAATTCACCTCAACCAAGAGACCTGGTCCTTGATCTCACACCAGGGGAAGTTCCTTAAAGTCTCAATAGAAGCAAACTGGGGATAGGGGCATCATGAAGTCTGCCAGCTACTCTCATGTCACCCCAGAATCTTTTCCTTTAGCAACTTGAAATGAGGTTAGCCTCTTCCATCTTCTCTCTTGAAGGTGGAAGCCAGGAGTGCCCAAAGCAACTCAACTCAACTCAAAGACTGATGAGTCCCAAACAGGACTGGCACATGTAAAGTCCAAAAAGGGCACTGGAGAAGGCTGGAACTCTTCCATTTCATGCAGGGTAAGGCCTTCATCTCCATCAGTAAGGACAGAGTCTTATAACCATGGGCTAGTGGGCAAGGGTTACAGTGGAAATTGAATTTGGAGTCAGAAAACTTGGGTTTGAATCCCAGCCCTGCCACTTGCTGCCTATGTAACTTTGGACAAGACACTGGGCCTCTCTCTGGGCCTCAGTTCCTCATGTGTAAAATCAAGGGGCTGGACTACATGGCTCTCAGCTACCTTCCAGGTCTAAATTTATTGAAACTATGATCCTTTGTGTTTTAAAAATGCACAAAGAGTTCAGAAAAAAGAGTGAGGATTTCCTTTTTTTTAAAAGCAAGGATTATAATTTGCCCAGCAAACTTGGGCTCAGGGTTAATATACATATAGAGCCACAGAAGCAGAATAGAGCTAGTATCATATTCCGCACAAGTCAAACCAGAAGTGCTCAAGTATGTGATGGTTGAAGAGTAACAAAAGCTATGTTTTACCTTTTTATCATACTGGGGGTGTGGTAGCATCAGAGTAAGCATCCAAAGGCATGTATATGTATATATGCATGTATATGTGTATACACATGTATATATAGACACACATATATGCATGGATATATGTGTGTGTGCTTATACACACACACACACACACACACACACACACACATACCAGAAGATTAGGGGCAAATAGAATTCAGGGTAAACAGTAGGTCAGAAACCTAAGCTAGCAAGAGTAAAGTATCACACTTCCTAGGAGTTATACAGTGAGAGTTCATATAATCCAGGGAGCTGAGCAAGAAAGCAAAGGGTAAGTAATTACCAGAAATCAGTAATAAACAGGCAAGGAATTTAAATAGTCAATATAAGAATTAAGCACCTGAAAAGTAAGAGATGTCAGGGCAAGCAAAAGTTTTAAAGTCTAAATAGACAGGCAAGTAGGGCTGAGGAACTAACAATTAGCACTTAGTTCTGTTGCAAACTGTAGTCTAACCCCAGTTATGACTTCAGAATTCAAACCAGAAAAAGGACATATAAAATATTAGTAGAGGAAGCACTGAGTTTGGAAAGAAGTAAGGGATAGCTTAAAGAAATTGTGGTATGTGTATATAATGGAATATTAATGTGCCATAAATAATTATGAATATGAAGAATTCAGAGAAGCATAGGAAGATTTACATGAGCTGGTACAGAGCAAGGTTAAGCAGAACCCAGAAAAAAATACATATAATGACAACAAAAATGAAAGCAAAAAACCTCCAAAATGAATAATGTATAATTATTATGATCTTTTGTCCCTAGTGAAGAGATGTGAAAAATGTACTTCCTTCTCTTCTTTTCAAAAGTGAAGGGACTATGAGTGTTAAACATTGCATGTACCATCAGACTTAGCTGACATATTTTGTTTTAGCTGAACTTTTTTTCCTCTCTTTTTTATTCTTTCTTATAAAGAATTGCCCTCTTTGTGGTGGGTAGGGATTCTTATGGAAATAAAAGTGGTATGAAAACAAAATATATCAATAAAAATTATAAATTATAAAAAAATAAGATGTCATTCTGAATGCTGTGATTGATTGACACTGTAGGACTTGTGCAAATCACTTTGTCTCTTTCCTTCATTTACTAAAATTCAATTCTGTAGACATTTATTAAGCATCTACTATATACAAGACACTGTATGTTATAGTCTTTGTCGTCAAGATGCTTATTATTTAGAGAGAGGGATAAAGATATAAATACAAACATAACACAAATTAGAATGAGGAAAGTACATAGGAGAGGTCCAGTACAGAGGCATAATACATTGGGTAGAGAAGGCTCTATGTTATCTGGGGGAAAGATCAGGGAAGGTTTCAGGAGCATGATGACACCCTAGATAGGCACTGAAGGAAGGAGATTTCAGCAAGTGAAGATATAAAAGGAATCCATTTCAGAGATGGGGGAAGGCATATGTAAATGAGTGGAGAAAGGAAACGGTATAATAAGACTATGGAATCTTCCCCCATTAGACCATGAGTTCCTTGAGAAAAGGGACTAATTTCTTGGCAGACCATGTGGGGGGTGTGTATGTCTTTTTTTGTATCCTTGGAATCTAGCACAGTGCTTGGCATCTAGTAGAACTTAATAAATACTTGACAAGTCAATTTGAAACAATTAATTGTCTAGTGTGGCTAGAATGTACAGTGCACAATGTTCTTTTCTGGGAGCCTTATCCCTTCATCTTTACTGCTTTCTCTGTCATATTTAATTTTTTGTTATCTACCGACTCCTTCAATGTGGCCTGCCATATATATACAGGTTTTCCCCTTTCTTAAGAGCTTTGATCTTGAACTTGCCATCCTTTCAGGCTCTCATAAGAACTATCTCTTTTTCCCTTCACAACCAAACTCTTAGAAAAAGTTGTATATGTGCTCTGCCACCCACTCACATCTCAATGCCTTATAAGCTGACTTCCAGGCTCAGCACTCAACTGAAATTGCCTTGGTATCCAACATTACCAAAGATCTCAACTGCTTTTACTTCTCTGTAACTTTCGACTCTGTTGACCACCTTCTACTGGATGCCTTTTCCTTCCTTCTATTCCATGATGGCGCTCTTGCCTGGGAGGCAAACTAGTGTAGTGGAACAGGTGTTGTATTTGGAGTCGGGGAACCTAGCCTGGATTTTATTTCTTCCACAACTTAGGGCAAGTCACTTCATATCTCTGGGCCTTGGTTTCAGCATCTATAAAATGAGAGGATGGCACTAGGTGAACTCTAAGTTTCTTTCTAACTTTAAATCTATGTTCCTGTGATTCTCCTACCTATATGAATATTCCTTATTTCTTGCTGCATATCATCCATCTATCCTATCTAATCAGGGATATTTCCTAAAGTTCCGTCCTAGGCCCTTTTAAAATTTCCTTCTCTATTCCCTCTCTTGGTGAACTCCAGTTCTTATGGATACAGTTATCAGCTGCATGCAGATGACTTCCAAATCTATTTATCTAGCCCTGTTCTCTCTCTTGAACTCTAGCCCTACATCACCAAATGCCTCCTATACATCTCTATCTGAGTGTCTTGTAGGCCCCTCAAACTCAACATATTTAAAATGGAAATCATAACTTTTCTTTGTAAATGCACCACATCACCATCCTTCCAGGCAACTCATATTTACAACCTTGGAATCAGAGGCTTGGAGTTGAAGAATTGGAAGGAAACCTAAGAGAGCCTGCAGTCCAAAGCCCTCTTGCCCTCCCAGTTATTCAGTTATTTTCAGTCATGTCCAATTCTTTGTGGTCCCACTTGATGTTTTTCTCAGCAAAGACACTGAAGTAGTTTGTCATTTCTTTCTCTATCTCATTTTACAGATGAGGAACCGAGGCAAGCAGGGTTGAGTGACTTGCCCAGGATCACACAGCTAGGATCTATTTTGAAGTTATTGTAGAATATGGTATAAAATGTTGATCTAAGCCTGTCTTATGCCAGACTACTTTCCAATTTTACCAGCAAATTTTAAAAAAATCAAATAAGGAGTTTCCTCCAATTTATGTTTTCTGCTTTATTGAACACTGGGTTATTGTATCTCATTGTTTCTGATTAACCCTGGTTTAGTCTGTTTCATTGATCTACTTCTCTATCTTTCAGCCAACACCAAATGGTTTCAATTACTTCTGCTTTATATATCAAGATTCGGAAGTGTGATTTCCCCCTCCATTTCTACCCTGTCCCCGAATATTTATCTTGATATACTCGATCTTTTTTTTTCTAAATGAGTTTTATTATAAACTTTGATAATTTGATTGGTATAGTATTAAAACTGTAAATTAATTTTGGTAGTATTTTAGCTTTTTAGTATACTGGTGCAAGCCGGCCACAAGCACTGAATATAACTTCATCTATTTAAGTTGTTCTTTATTTTGGTAAGAAGTACTTTGAGGGACAGCTAGGTGGCCCAGTGGATAGAGCACCAGCCCTGGAGTCAGGAAGACCTGAGTTCAAATCCAGTCTCAGACACTTGCCACTTACTAGCTGTGTGACCTTGGGCAAGTCACTTAACCCCAATTGCCTTGCCTCCCCCACTCCAAAAAAAAAAAAAAGAAGCACTTTGTAATTGAATCTATCAAAAACTTCATGTACTTTGGTAGATTGATTCCCAAATATTTTATGAATGCTGTAGTTATTTTGAATGGGGTTTCCCTTTTTATTATTGTCTCTTGGATTTTGTTATTATCTAGAAATGTTGCTGATTTTTGTGGGTTTACTTTGTAGCCTGAAATTTTGCTGAAGCTATTAATAGCTCATGGTTAGTATCTTTGCTGATTCCTTAGGATTTTCGAGGTAAACTATAATGTAATCAGCAAATAGGGACTGTTATTTCCTGTTTGCCTATCTTTACATCTTTAATGTCTTTCTTTTTTCTTATTACTATTTTTATGGTTTCTAGAACTATATGAAATAATTGTGGGGGAAAGTGGTCATCCTTGCTTTACTTCTGAATTTAATGGGAAAGTTTCTAGTACATTCCCCTAGTGAATGATGCTTGCTTTTGGATTTAGACAGATACTTTTTATGACATTAAATGCAGCAGTCTTTTAATTGGTCTCTCTGCTTCCAGTTTGTTCCCTCTCTGATCTACAACTCCCAAAATAGTCTTCCCAAAACACAGATTGGATAAAGTCGTTTGCCTGCTCAAAAATTTCCATTAGCTTCTCATTGCTTATATGATAAAATACAAACAAGCCTGGCACAATTTAATTTAAACCTACTTCCATCCCCCGACCCCACCCCCATTCTAGCCAAATATGCTTACTAGCTGTTCTTTCGTGACAATCTATTTCCCTTCTCTATGCCCTCTCACAGTCTACCTTCTATACGTTTTTATAGCCTCTCTTAGAATATTTAGCTTTAAAAGAAAAACAAAACAAAATTCCCAGGCCAATGTGCTTTCCACACAATACTTTGTGTGCTAGTAAGCAAATTTATTTACATCAGGAAACCAAAAACAAGATTATTTAAAATTTCATTTATTGGATATTTTTGTCATTCAAAACAGCATGACAGGGTATATAGATGCATAGACTATCTTAAACGTTCAATAATAGCCAGTAGTTCTATTTAATCATTTGAATCCAGCTTTCTCAAAACTTGAATATCAAAACATTTGACCACAACAAAATTATTTAAAATATTTATAAAAAAGTGGTGGGAGTGTGTGCATAAATAGTTTCAGACCTGTTTTATAAAAATGTGTAATCTCTACCCACATGCTCACTGAAGACTGGTGACTTCTCTAAAGTACAGTTTGAAGGGGGAAAAAAATAAAACAACATTGTACCATAATACAGCATTAAATGACTGGTGCTAGAACATTTATGGAGACCCATTTGTCATACACAAGAATGACAAATGGGTTCATTATAGTAATTGCTGTGGCAACAAATAGCAAAAAATTCATTTTTTGGAATACAAGGTATAGTGAGTAAAAGACTTTTCTCCAAACAAACTTGTCACCATGAAAAACTGCATTCAATCTGCAGGATATTACCAATATCCAATACTACTTACTTTAAACATTTATTATTCTTGAAATTAAAACCAAACCGAACCCCCATAAGACCAGGGCTCCACCCAATACAAACATTCACTGAATGCAGATTTAAGTGAGCACGTGTTGTCTTGGATTATACCCCAAGGTCATAGCCACAGTGGGTCATCCTGGCCCCATCTGGGGACACCCAGGGCCTACCTGGAAGTCCCCACTCCCTATGTCTTGCCAAGTTGCATATTTTAATGTGCCCATTACTATTTCTGAGGGCCTATCAGCACGAAATTATTACATACAGCCCTGTTGTACCTCTTTTCTTATCTTGATCTGTGCACTTTAAAAATGACTTACAATCAATAAAAATATTAAGATACAAGATCTGTGCAAAATAGAATAGCCTGTACAAATAGTAACAGTTGTCACATGCCAAAAAAAGGAAAGAAAAATAAAATAAAATCAGAAAGGTCTAAAAAGCCCTGAGTCAGTAATCTTGCAAAAGTGAGGAGGGAAGATGTTCCAAATTCTTTCTACAAACCAGTGAAATATTTTAAACTCTTCAGTATTAATTGCTTTTTTTTCAAGATGGGAGAGAGGTTGTGCAGTTGTTCAGTTATTTAGTTGATATGGCATGTCATCCAATTTAGAAAATGTTTCTTAATACTCAATTTCATTCAGATCTTCAGAAAATCCTGATGACTGCTGAGTCATGTCTTCTATTTCTATGAAAGAAAAACAAGTAAAAGTGAACAATAATTATTATTTTTTATTGACAAAGAGAAACATCTAATAAGTCAGCCTGAGATCACTTTATAAAATCCATTTCAATCAAGCTTGTGTAATTAGGAAAAATAAATAAGCTTTACCTGTGCAGGATCCTGCCCGAAATTTAATGTCATCAATAGCAATATCGCTTCTTATTGACGCACCCCGAATAGCTTCAAAAACAATCTGAAAAACAGTTCACGTTGGATTTAAGAGTATTGTGGATTTTTATAGGGAGAAAACTCCCCCAGAGTTTGGGTGCGGACATTCAATAGAACACAGGATGAATAGCATGCCTGTTCCATTGATATCCACATGATAGCAGGCAAGCAGGAGGTTTGGACCTTTGATGGTGGATTTATGGGAGGATATGGTCTGGAGTCACATAGAATGAGCAGGTATGAATAGATTGTCATCTGGCCTTGAGTGAGTATCCATATCAAAGAGATAACAGATTCAAAGGAGTATTAAAGAAGATACATACACATGTATATGGACAAACCAAGTAGAATTAAATTAATTGATCAAGTAGGCAGGAGTATATTTGTTATGCTGAGTAGTATGACATCAGAACTGGAGCCACTGGAAGAAAGGGGAATTAGTTTCCCTAGTCTAAGGATTCTGAGAACAAGATTGATTTGATGCCCAGGCTCTAAAAACAGAAGTTGTAAAGGACTGATTTACTTTGCTAATGATAAGGCTTCTAAGACAGTGGCTAGCAAGCCAATTAATACCTCAGGGAGGCTGATGGTCAGGAAATCCTTTGCAGAAAAGATAGGTGGTCTACACAGTAATGAGCAACTGTCTCCCATTTGGATTTGTTTACCATTTGAATTATGTATTTCAAAGGAATGTAAATGGGGCAATTAATAAGCCTTTGAAGATGACTTGAAATTAATATGTCAAAGAAGTTTTAATGGCAGATCCAGTGTAGAATAGCCAAGGTAAAAGCAACAACAAAAACTCTGAAAATATTCTGCTGATCTAGGACCACAAGAAAAGGGAAAGGTGAGGAAGGTTTTTGTAAACCAAGAAGATATGATAGTAATGAGAGAAGAGAGAACGGAAGGGTTTTCCTTAGAAAACAATGAAGAGGACTTTTGATCTGTAAAGCTGTGGTGGCAAAAGTAAACAGCTAAGCTGCAAGGCAAAGTTATGGCTTAGGTCAGGGGTGGGGAACCTGTGGCCTCGAGGCCACATCTGGCCCTCTAGGTCCTCAAGTGTGACTTTGACTGAATCCAAATTTCACAGAACAAATCTGCAGGTTCTCCACCTCTGGCTTAGGTAATCTGTGATTGGGCCAGGAGGATCAAGAATCTGCAGTCATAGCAATGCAAAATGGATAACATACAAGGAAATTAAAATTTCAATGAACTGAGAATTTATTTGTCATCCCAATGGAATAACATTAAAAGAGAAGAGGAGAAGGAAAACCACCAAGCAGGAGATAGGCTCAGCTTTGTGCAAAATAAAAAGGTAGAGAATGACTTTTGAGTTTCTATTTCACCAAGGGTCAGCATCTCTGCAGTGCTGAAATCAATCTTTGGTTATAAAGTTGGGAATTTAGGGAGGTATGTTACTTAATCTTTAGTTCTTGGGATAATTCACTATAATGGATGCATGGTCAGACACCTCCCTGAAATACCATTCAAAGTGGCAGCAGAGGCCAATGACCATCTACTTATGAGTATATCTATGTCATAATGTTATCTTATGGGGACCCAATGTGAACCCTTGAATTCCAGGGCAGCTTCTGGAAGTCTCAGGTCTATCGTAGTGCTGTGGATCCTAACTAGTTAAGATTTTAGAAGGTATTCATCCTGGAGAAGGTGTCCTGTGTGGGGAATAGGCTGATTTTGCAACCACACATTTGTTCTGACATATTTCAGGGGATCTTAGGTAACCTGTTTGAATTCCTTGTATTAGGCAGCCCCAAAGCAAGTTCCCTGAGGAATTGCCTGATTATCCAGTATAGGCCCTGGTTAGAAAAGGCTTCCTCATTTCAGCCTGATACTCACCCCAGTCTAAACCAAATTTTTCCAGAGTGGAACTGGAATCATTCCAGTGTAACTCTGTACCCTTTGGCTATGACCTGCCCTACTATCCTAAATCCATATGATGCTGTCAGTTGATCAACAAACATTTACTGAACACCAACTGTAAGCAAGGCTATCATGTACTATGGATAAGTCCCACCGGGCTATTCAGAAAAAGTGAATGTACTCCCTAAGTAATTACATAGGCCCTCTGTTTCTCTTGCCACATATGCAGGTTGATTACTCATTTCGTGTTTGTCAAAGGTTAAAGTAGCCTATTTGCTACTGTAAATAAACACTGATTCACAACCGAAATCTTGAAGCAGGCTATGGACCACCTGTTAATAATAGATTTAATTGTTTTACATTTTAAAACAATTGAACCACATGTATTTTAGATATTTAATATACTATCTTGGCTTGTTGACATTTACTCCACTTACCCTAACTTAGGTGGTCTAGAAAAGTAAAGAAAAAAAATGCAGAAATATAAATATATTCCTTGGAAATAACTTTAGAGTTTAAAACTCTGTTATAACTCAACTTTATCACAAAGATTTAGTTATCCTAAACTTAGGGAGTAAAGTAAAATATGCTGAAATATAAATGTTTTCTTGGGAAATGACCATAAATTAAAAACCTTGTTATAACCCAGGTTTATCAGAAGGATTTAGTTATACTGAAAGTCATAACAAGTGTCCGCTCTATGCAAAAAAGCATGTACTCAGCACTAGTTTTTTGTTGATGTTAAGTCATTTCTGACTCTCTGTGACCCCATTTGGGGTTTTCTTGGCAAAGATCCTGGAGTGGTTTGCCGCTTCCTTCTCCAGCTTCTTTTGCAGATGAGGGATCTAAAGCAAACAGGGTTGAGTGACTTCTCCAGAGTCACACAGCTAAGAAGAGTCTGAGGTCAGATTGGAACTCATGAAGGTGAGTCATTTTGATACCCAGCTGCCTAATCACCACTAGATGCTGTCTGGAAAGGTAAAGGATTCAAATGTACGACTAGCAACTTAAATGCTGCTTTCTCAGGTGCCTAGATTTCTAGCTGTACAGTGTCAGGGCAAATACTGGAAGAAAGTAAATACCTGCATATATATCTGAGGGATGGAGAGATGACTTAATTATTTAGACAAATTACTTTTCTTTCTTTTCAGTTAAAACCTGAGCTCATACACCCATGTTTAGAAAAATAATGTAATTGGGAGAGTGCTATGGTAATATGCAGAAGGTATACAATCTTCAAGTATGGGTTTTCCATCTGGTGCTGCCAATATGCCCTGAGGTTGATGGAAGCAGAATTTAAAATAATTGTCTTATTGGAGGTACAGCCTAGGTATTTCAGAATGACATTATCTCATATTTGAATCACCTAGGAAGGTTACCTGGAAGACAATGGGAAATGTACTAAGCATGGGCAATACACATGAGGCCAGGAGAAGAAAAATGCAGACATAACTCTCAGCTCTCTCTCTCATTCCCATAGGCCAGCATATCAGGAGAGGTGCAGAGAGTGAGAGAAACATCAGAGAAACTTCTAGAGGTCTCACACAGTGAAGCCATGCCCTTGCTGGATCTCAATCTCTCTTTGCAAAAAATCAAATTCACCAAAAATATATGTAGTTTCAGTCATTCTAATTACCCACCAGCATCAGCCACCAGTATTTTTTCTCCTTACATTTCCTAACTACATGCCAGTAAGTACCAATAATGGAAGACAATGCAATTCAGCTGTTGCCAGATTAGCTGCTTCCCTTACTTATCATGTGAATTTAACGAGCTGCTTTTTACTCTGTTGCTTTTAATTGCCACGAGGCTGACACGGGGGCTTGAGGGATTGTGATTTAAAAAAAACTGGGAGGGGATACCTATTGTTTTTCTATCACTGTCATTTCTGTATCTATGTTTTACTCGCTCCCTAATCCATCAAGCTGAGAGAGACAGAGAGACAGAGACAGAGAGAGAGAAACAGAGAGAGACAGAGAGAGAATCAGGTCAGCCAAAATAACAACCAGATCTGATACCATTCCCCACCTCTGCAAAGAAGGGAAGATGGTGCCTTTTTTATTTTTCCTTAAGGAATAAGCATGGTCATATAATTCTGATATGTTAATTTTTTTTGTTCTTTCTATTTACATTGTTGTAGTTATTGTGCATATATATATTGTTTTACTGGTTTTCCTTACTTCACTTTGTATAGTTTATGTCTTCCCAATGCTCCTCTAAATGCTTCATATTTATCATTTTTGTGGCATAGTATTACTCCATCTATTGACATCTATTATCATTACTACAAAAAGTAAATTTTTCTTTGTATATTGGGCCTTCTTTGCCTTTTTGGCCTCTTTGTTATATATGCATAGCAGTGGGATCTCTAGGTCAAAGGGTAGGGACATTTTACTTGCTTTCTTATTATAATTATTTTAAATCTCATTCAAGAAGAGTTGAATGACTGCCACTGAAGCTCTACCAACAGGGTATGTGTGTCTGTCTTTCTATATCCTTAGGAGTTGGTTACTAAGCACCTTGGGCATGCCCATAGCGTGATCTGACAGGCTAGGTCAGTAACTGTGAATCAAGATAGTGGGGCAAAAGTAAAGAAACCTGGTCTTTATTCACAAGTTGATTTTGATAGTTTTCAGTGGGAGGGTTTTAAACTATTAACAATGGTATGAAGGCAGCCTCAAAAGCATTTGTAGTAACAGAAAATCAAATTAAATCCACGCTGAGTTTGCCTGAAAATTGGCAAAGATGATCCCCCCACCTCAATTGTTTGAGGATCTGTAGGAAGATTTGTTATTGTTTAGTTTTTTTCAGTCATGTCTGACTCTTTGTGACCCCATTTGGGGTTTTCTTGGCAAAGATCCTGGAGTGGTTTGCCATTTCTTTCTCTAGCTCATTTTACAGATGAAGAAACTGAGGCAACTTGCTAAGGCCACACAGCTAGTAACAATTTGAGTCCAGATTTAAACTCAGGAAGATGAATCTTCCTAACTACAGGCCCAATACTTTATCCGCTGCATCACTGAGTTGCCCTAGCTGTAGGAATATACATACATATTATTAGTGAAGCTGTAGATAGGTCCAATCATTTCTGAAAAATAATTTAGAATTATGTGAGGAAAGTCATTAAACTATTCATCCTCTTTGCCCCAGAGATCCCACTACTGGCCATATGCCCCAAAGAGATAAAAGCAAACAAAGAAAAAAAAGTAAAAAGTCTCACATACACCTAAACATTAATACATAATTTGGGGGGACAGCAAAGACATGGAAATAAAATGAGTGCCCATTGACAAGGGCACTGTAGAACAAATTGTGATATATAAATGTGATCAAATATTATATGCAGCATGAAATAACAAATATGTGAAATTCAGAAAACTCAAGAAGAGCTGTACAAATGGACACAAGATGACTGAAGCAGGACAATACGCACACTAACTGTAGCAATCTAAATGAAGGATCTCTTCAAGAAAGCTATAAGTAAGGTGGGTTTCAGTGTGTGTAAGGTAGATTTTTGTTCTTCTTTCTTAGAATTTAGTTTCCCAGGATCCATAGCCATAACAATCTCTCGTTTCCAGGTATTAGATATGAGTTCTCATGATTACGGTTCAAAACATCTCCACCATGCTTGTGCGGCATTATATAATGATAAATAATATAAACATTTGTGCTTCAATTGTAAATATCTGCTGCAACTGAGTAGGGAGATATAGGGATGAGGTGATATAAACTTTTGAGGTTATTGCTGGAAATATGCCTTCTTTGTCTGTTGCCCTGTAAAGCAGGTGGGCACTGGTCAGTGAGTGGAGAACCCTTAGGGTTGAACGCACAAACTGGAGTGTTGTGTGTGCCTTGATTGGCTGCCATCAAGGCTTGGGGGAATCTGTGTTTACCTCAACTGGCTCCTGTTGAGGCTTGAGGGGATTTAGGGGAGTACTCAAGCTGTGCCTGTCCCAATTGACCCTATTGAGACATAGGGGTAGTTGCCTTTCCTTTTCACCACCCCAGCGAGAAGGGTGATTAGGGAATGCTGTAGGAGTTGGTGCTCCCATTATCGGCAACTCCCTTTGAGAAGACTAGACTAGAATAAAGTAGGATTATTAACCCTTCTGAAGCTGTATTCCTGTCTGACCAGATCAAGAGCGAACCTGTGCTAGCAGTCCTCCTGTCT
This sequence comes from Trichosurus vulpecula, assembly GCF_011100635.1. NCBI lineage: Eukaryota > Metazoa > Chordata > Mammalia > Diprotodontia > Phalangeridae > Trichosurus > Trichosurus vulpecula. Next base: position 35,080,922 of record NC_050581.1, read on the forward strand.
TAAAAAGTCAAATCTGAGTAATGTTTAAGAAAATTAATGGTATCGGAGACGTTTCAATCAAACATTCCCCAGCCCCTCAGTAGAGAAGCAAAAGACTAAGCAGAATACTGCTCAGAAATTGTCAGATGAAGTCAACCGTGATGTTGAACAAGAAGGAAAAACCAAAAAGACCAGCTGAGAGATATGAATTTGGAATTCCCTCAATTTGAGCCTCAGCTTATTTCATTTACCTGATGCTGCCTTTCACAGCTGTATTCAACCAGTCCTCTTAGCCAGGTAATACTCTGCTCTCCTCTTCTTCTCCACAAAAGGGACTCTTCTCTATAACCCTCCTTTTTCAAGTAAACATTTAAGAGTCCAGTTCCTGCTCCATACATGTGATAGAAAAACGTGAGGCAGTGCTTTCCAATGACTCCTCTTAGAGATGTTGACACCAGTTGTGCCTTTTGCCCATAAACCATATTAGATGCCTCGATGTACATGTAGTAACCTAAAGAGAGATACAAAGTCAAAAGCAGTCACAATAAATTATGGCCTTCCTCTACCCCACATATTCCTATGCAATAAGCTGAGAGAAATGAATGCCTAGACGACAACATTGAAAAAGGATAGCACATATATGCAAAATAACATCTCAGAACCCCCTTATCTCAAGAAAAAATCTATTGAGAAACCTTGTTCTCATACTTTAAGCTCAATTGCTTAAAATGCAGTTTAAATTGCAAGAGGGTAATTAGTACACCCTGTACAAATGGCAACTAAAACATCAGCTTTGTTCCTTTCATAAAATTTTGTCCTTCAGATACAAATATTTATGCCATTAAATTCTCATCTTTGCATTTGCTAAGAGGAAGAATAGGGACACACAACCTTGCACATTCAAGATTGATTTAGATAAAGAATCAGTCAGACTGGAGGGAGATTATAAGGGTCTTTGTTTAAGAAAAGGCCCTGAATAATATAGATTGTAGAATCATATATTTAGTTCTGGCTTTAGAGATCATCTAATCCAACCTTCTCATTTATAGCTGAGGAAACTGAAACCCAGAGGGGTGAAACAATTTGTCCAAACTTGCAAGGTTGACAAATGGCAAATTGTGGCTTCAAACCAAGTTCCTATGGCTTTCCAAACCTAGCTTGGCCACCTCTCCCACTGTATGATGGATGGAGCCCCCAAATGACAAAAGAGCTCCTTAGAGGAAATGCCCTTCTTGGAGGGAGGGTAAATGGAAAGTCTGTTAGGACATTCAATTCTTGGGGTTGTTTCTGAAAAATGATGTCCTTTGGATATTGAGAAGAAACAAATGGTCCACCATCAGTGTGATGCAATGGAAAGAGTGCTTCATTCAGGGCCAAAGGATGTGGATTCAAATCTTATCTCTGCCAATGACTACTTGTGTAACCTAGAGCAAATTACTTGACCTTTCTAGGTCTGTTTCCTCATCTCTGCAGTGGGGAGGTTGTACTAGATAATCTCTAAATTCTAGCTCTAAATCTGTGATCTTCTGATTTAATGTTATACCCAGAATCTTTGCCCCAGTGATAGTGTATTAGTAAGTAGTAGTTTAGTGCTAAGCCATCTCTCCCCTAGCATTTAGTGCTTCCCATCAATGATAGAGATTATGTGAGACAGTTGTCAAGCTGTTAGGATACCTGCCTTAGACAGGGTGTAGTTGTTGGGGGTGGGGTACTAGGGCCTAGAGGAAGAAGACTGTAATGAAGAGAGCCTTGAGGAATTATCCACCCAACCCCCAGAGCACTCTAGTTCCATAGTCTAGCCCCAAATGTAGTCAGAAGTTGTAGCACTGCAACCTACATGGACAGAATAGCAATAATAATAATGATAGCTAGCATTTATGTAGTGCTTTATGTATATTATCTCATTTGATCCTTTTTTTAACCCTGGGAGGTAAATGCTATAATTTGGGGCTTAGAGAGGTCACACAGTACAATAAGTATCTGAGGCAGGATTGGAAATCCAGATCTAGTCATTAGTCCACCTAACTGCCTAAGTGCTGCTGGGTGGAGGCTACTGTTACTTCCACTGAGAACAAAGATTACCTGGACTTATCTGGCATTTTAAAGCCTTAGGAGAGACCATCTCAGGGGACAGGATTGATTAGAGAGAAGACACAAGTTGTCTAAGGCAACAATTGTCCCCAGATTCCTTTTGGAATAAGAGTCACCCTAGAAACTATTCCTGGGGCTTTCTCAGCCATGGACCCTAGAACCTGCCTTACTAGTTACTCCAGCCCTGATATCTGGCTGTTGACCAAGCTTCAACCAACCATTTTCACTGATCTTACCTTGGTTCCTACTCACAATGAACCCTCACACCTACCATAGGTCCTATGCCTTTACTTTAGGCCTACACCAGGAATCCTGTCTTTTTTAGTTCTCTACCTATCTGATCATGCCTTTTACCTAAGCTCTGCTTCTCCATCTCTATCCCAGCCTATTCATGCTTTTGCTCAAGTTTCCACATATCTCACTCTGCTTTGCTTGAAAGAGGGAATGAAAGGATTGAAAACATTTAGCCCAACCTTATTGTCATTAACACTTTACACATAACTATTTGAGTCAGCTGTTCTGAATCACTTGTGAAATAATTCCTGGTTATGAGATTCTGAATGAAAATACACATACATTGATTGAACAAATGGTATCTATGCACTTATGAGTCCAAAACTTTATCCTACTTTTTGTTCTTACACCTATGAGTCTTGGGTATCAGACTGAAGATATAGCATAATGTTAGAGATTTCAGTTTGTAATGAATACAGTAGAATCCAAAATAATTCTCTTAAGTTGTGCTGACATTTATAACTAAGTGAATTTTGGAATTGTGGGGTCAATAAATGCAGGGGAATATAAGGGTATAAGGGACCTTTGCAGGGAACTGATGCTATGCTTGAATTAATCAATTTCCTTAGATTTCTTTTGAGAAATATGAACTATTTTTTTTCTACTCTGAACACATCTGGATTTTTCATAAGGCAACACCAAAATAGATCAGAATTTTACCAAAAATAATTTTAAGGAAAATTATGAACCTGCCCAGAATATATTCCATGTGATACAGAGGAAAACAGTGTTGAACAGTGCTTAGCACAGTGCCTGGCACATAGTAGATGCTTAAAAATATTAATTAGAGTTATGGGACTTGGGAGCAAATCTCACCTCTGCCACTTACTTCTGTATCACTTTGGTCAAGTTAAAATCTCTGAACCTCATTTACCAGATCTTATGGGGTTGGACTAGATGACTTTGTATGTTCTAAATGTATGGTATCTGTTATCAGTGTGGGTAGTGTGCGAAAATTATTCCTAGTCTCTACAATAATGCTGATGGCAACCCATCCATGCTTATTTATCTTGTGTGACTTTTGTTCATTTGTGCTCCTAAATTTACTATGGGGTCCACTCAATGTTCTCGGACCATTCCTTGATTTCTATTGATATCACAAGGTTAACAATGAAGCATATGGGCCATTTGCTGCTTTTCCTTCCTTGCCTGTCTTATTTTTCACTTATATATTTCTTAGTTGACATTTGGCAGCAGAGTTTGAATTTGGAATCAGAAGCCCTGGTTCAAATCCCACCTCAGTTATCTACTAGCTGTATGGCCCAGGGCAAGTGACTTAACCCCGACTTACCTCAGGTTCTCACCTGTATTGAAAGAGTTGGATCTATTGATCTCTAGAGTCTCTTCTATCTCTGAATCTATAATCCTATCATCCTTTACTCCTCTTGATACAGAGTCCAAATTTAGTCTCTTCCAGGAATAAATGTGCTTTTCATCTTTACATGCCTAGAAATATAATGTTTCTATAGTGTCTTTCCCTCTAAAAAGCTCAGGGCTTTGTGGACATCCATAGCAGTCACCTACATTTTGGAAAGCAGACAAAAGCCTTATGTGTTTAAAAGCTCTGCCACATTAAAGCAGCAACAAACAAAAATTGTGGACCTGTGGCCAAGAAATCTGATTGCTGTGAGTCACAGTGGAGCTCATATGATCCAGCACACACAGGTTTGTAGAATGGATTATTAACTGGTGAAAACAAATTATTTTTCCTCTGAGGGTCATTGTTTAACACTCAAGTCTGGGGCTGTAATAGGTCTATTTGGGATGAGGAAATTATTCCAGGGTCCCATCTGTCCTTTGTGTAGCAACTTTAAGGCATGTTAAAGCACAAAGCATACTAGGAATTCTGAACTGGGTGGCAGCTGTTCCTGTGGCCTCCTCGCTTCCTTCTGTCTGAGTTGAGGACATGTCCTGAGTGCCTCATGTGACTTTGTCCCCTGTGAGCAATAAAGAGCTATGCACAGTCACTCTGGTGATATGGAGAATACTTAAGAGTTGATGTAGCTTTGGGTTCACTTCACTTTGGGTTCATGCATGGTAGAAGGAATAGGTGTGGGATAATCCTCAGAAAATGCTCTTAACTCTGTTTTAAAATGCTTGTGGATTTCTATTGGCTGACTATTTTCCCAGTGATGTTTTGTGGTTAAGCAGCATTTGGCAAGATAGGGTAGGGTAGTTCATGAGGACTCCTAGAAAAACTTAAATGTGATAAGAGAAAATGCCAGATTTCTAACACAGGAGCTCAAAATATATTAATGTTATTTTATTTCGTGTAAGAACTTAATTTAGAATCTTAGAGGGTTTCCTGAGGGGCAGAGAGGACCAGTCATGGGCACTTTGGCATCTGGACCATGTTCACACAGGTGTTATCAGAGGCAGGATTTGAACCCAGATCTTCCTGACTACAGGTCCAGAATTTCTCTCTTTTATGCCATGTTGTTTCTCCTTATAATTAGAGAATAGTGTTAGGATTATACCTGTGGGATTAAATAGTGTTTTAAAAATTCTTTGATTATGTATGAGAGAGAAGACCCTGACTGACATAACAATAGGTTGAGGGCAAGTGCAGATCAAAATAACTAGGATGTTACAGAATATCTAGTAATATAAGGATGAGGCAAAATGATTCTCTGGAAGGAGCACAAAACTCAGCATCATAGGATTGGTATTTAAGGCCTATCTCTGCCATGTACCACCTGTGTGACCTCAGGCAAGTCACTTAGGGAAGTCATTCTTGGCCTCAGTTTTTTCATATGAAAATAAGGAGGTTGTACTAGATGACCCCTATGATACTAATATCTGTAAAAGGTCAAGCCTTGTTAAAAAAAACAACCCCCCAACTCTGAAGTTGAAATTCAACTGAAAGATTAATCTTTTTTTAAAGAATAAGACTCTTTGCCCATAATTCATAATTTTAAATTCATAATTTCAATTGTATTAATATTTAATTAAATTTAAATTCATAATTAAAAATAGATTTTAAATTAAATAGTCTTTATTAACACTACTATATTACCAACAGCACCATTACAATGGTTTTCTGATTATAAATACAGAAAGATAAATGGGTAAAGCATTCACACATTTACTATGTGTCAGATGCTATACCAAATGCTGCACATAGAAATGCAAGCAAGCAAGTCAATTCCTGTCCTCAAGGTATTCATATTCTAATGGGAGAAGGCAATACATAAAGGGGTGGTGGTGGGAGTGGATAGGGGACATGAATGCTCCGGAAGGCATGGCGTCAAGATGGCCTGGTATAGAACAAGATGAGGTGAAAGGTCACCAATCAGAACTCAGTTTCTAATGGGCAGAGTCCAGACTTCTTGCGGGAGAAAGACGAAGATGATGGCCAAATTGTGGAAAGCATGGTGTGGACATAGGAAGAGATAATTACCAAGAATTAAAAACACCTCTGACTTTGTGTGCTATTCTATTGGAGGATAATTTAACTGCTTAAGATTATGAGGACTTCTGAGTCACTAGAAGCACTACTAAATATAGCTGTGGTTATCTCTCCTAGAAACTGTTTAAGAAAAGATGTATAGGTACCTTCCTGAAATGGAGTGAGGGTAGCTTTACCCAGAAGGAAGGGAAACTGAGATGATTTTTCTAGGTTCGTTCATCAGCAAATTACCAGGACTAAAAGATGCGACAATTTCAATTCAGCAATATTTAAGATACTTTCTAAGTAAGACAGATGACATTTCTTTTGCCATGAAGCACCCCCATAAACATCAAGGGCGCTGCAACAAATAATGGGTGATTACAGAGCATTCTGAAAATATGGTGCCATGTACATGCTAATAGGACAGCAATGAGTAATAAAATCTCAGGAGCTGAGCTGAGAATGTTCTTCATTGCCTCATTAAACAAGGAGCATCTGGACTGGGAACTTCCTAATTCTGCCAGGGAGTGGCTAATAAAGTGGACTGGAAGAAGACATGGCAGAGGAAATTCTGCTGAATCTGCTCACCTCAATATAAATTTCAATTGATCTGTAATAATGCAATTAGTTAGGAGGGAAGGCATTTGACATTAAAAAAAAAAGATAAGATTGTTGGTGGTGATCAATCTGGTGGTGGTGATGGGGGTGTTCCTTCTTGGTGCTTTAGTACCAATCATTCACTTTCCTTTGGGTTCCATTTAAATCATTTGTCACAGACCCAAGACTAGCTTTCCTCTGTTGTGTAGATGTGACATAAAAGAAAGGACTCTAGGAAAGTGGTCATTAATGACAAATCTGATAGGCATACTTTTTCTCCCATAGATGAGACAGGACCTACACTCAGCACCTGGATAGCAAAGTAAGAAGCTGACACATTTGTAATATGAATAACTGACGTATGTGTAGTGCCTTAAAGTTTGCAAGGTACGTTGCCTATAAAATATAATTTAATATTCACAACATATGAGGTCAACACTACAGGCAAACAACATGGGTAGTACTGTACGCATTTTACAGATGATGGAGAGTGACAGAAAAGTGGCCTCAGAATCAAGAAGAGCTGGGTTCAAGTACACACGCACACACACACACACACACACACACACACGATATACATGTACACATATCATTGCTGTTGTTGTTCAATCATTCAGTTATGTCCACCTCTTTGTAACTCCATGGACCACAGCACTCCATCACTGTCCAAGGTGTTTTCTGGGCAAGGATACTGGAATGGTTTGTCATTTCCTTCTCCAGCAGATCAAGGCAAACAGGGATTAAGTGACTTGCCCCGGGTCACACAGCTAGTAAGTGTCTGAGGCCAGATTTGAACTCACATCTTCCTGACTCCAGTCTCAGCGGGTCCACTGAGCCACCTAGCTGCCTCCATACATAAATACACACATAAATATGCATACATGTGTACATACATACTCACACATAGATAATTTACATATGTTGTTGTTATTCAGTTGTTTCAGTCATATCCAACTCTTTGTGACCCCATTTGGGGTTTCCTTGGCAAAGATACTGAAATGGTTTGTCATTTCCTCTTCCAGTTCGTTTTAGAAAGGAAGAAAGTGAGGCAAACAGGGTTAAGTGACTTGCCCAGGGTCACACAGCTAGTAAGTGTCCTAGGCCAGATTTAAACTCAGGTCTTCCTGACTCCAGGTCCGATGCTGTATCTACTACTGCCTGACCTAGCTGCCTACACACACACACACACACACACACGCACGCACACGTATGTATATGCATAAATATGTATATATACATACATATCTTATAATGTTTCATTCATTTTGCACTCAGAGTCTTTCACTTCTATCTGGATGTGCATAGCGTATTTCATCATTGGTCCTCTGGAGTCATGGCTGATCATTACATTAATGAGAGTGCTTAAGTCTTTCAAATCTGTATGTTTTTATACATGGATAATGGCCACTTGTGTTCTATCCTTTGTGACCACATAACTTAGAAGGGAAAAATGGAGAAAAAGTGTCTTGTCTGCTACATTTATAGATCATCATTATAAATGATGCTCGTAACAATAATCCTGACCCAAGGAAAGATAGTAAATTGTATTCAGGACCTTGGACAAGTCACTGCCCCTCTCTGATATTCCACTCTTTCATTTGTACAGTGGGAATAATCAGATTTACACTGATAAGCTCTCAGGGTTATTGTGAAGAAAGAACATTGCAGACAAAACACTAATCTATTTATTTAGGATGGCAAAGAATTGAATAGTCCATTTTCAAGAGGCTAGAATTCAACATTCAGGCACTTAAAAGGTTAACCTTTTGCTGTTTGGAAAACTGAGCTCTCTTCACTTGTGTGTGAATTGGATTTAATTGAGGACGTTGCCTGGCACAAAGTTGTCAGCCTCACTGTCTCTTCCTGAATAATTGAAGTCTAGTGGCAAGGCAAAAGTCGAGATGACTGGTGGTGACCTGGGATGCTGTAGATGACCTTGGTGTCTTTGATGCCTGACCAAGATCTAAGTGCCGCACAGTGCCTGCTTCAGCCACCTTCATAGCTTTTGGAACAAATTGTTCTCATCCACCTATTCTGCCAGGGAAAGTCTTCACATGCTTGGGGTAGACATTTCCCTGACTCACCGACAAATTTGAGCCCTGTCAGTGATCCTTAACAAGGTTTAGCACATCTGGCAAGATGGTTTACTGGGTGTGGTTAGTGTGCATGCTACACCTTCTTGGAGCCACAAGTGAGAGTTGGGTGAACAGGTGGACACCAAAGGTGGATGAGCAGCCCTGAAAAGTGTTTGGCAAGCCCTCACATCAGAGATCCTCGTCCTCCTGAAGACCCTAGACATCCCTTGATACATGTCAGATTCTAAAAAGTAGGTGGACACACCTGTCTGGCACAGGGGAGGTAGGATAACATTCCAGGTAGGAAGAATAATACAAATAAGAACTTAGAGCTGAGAACAGAAAAATGGCAGGTAAACTGGTAAACATTTTGTTTGGCAGGCTCAGAGAATGTGATCTTGGGTGCAGCAAGACATGAGGACAATTATATAAGTTGGGTGCAACTGAAGGAGAGTATTGAACTCAAAATCAGGAGTTTCTGGAGTTACTGTAGCCTCATGAGAAGTGGAGTGTAAGAATTACTTGGATTTTACTCATAGGGAAAGTGCGGCTCAAAGAGAGGAATTGATTAGCTCCAGTTCACAGCTGTAGAGCCCAGATTTTCTGATATCAAATACACTTGCTTTTCCTACTGGACCATGGTGTTTTTCAAGCACAGATAGATAAATATGATGTGTACATAGTATATAGTAACACATACACAGAAAGATACATGTGTGTAATTGTGCAAAAATAATTGAAATTGGAAATTTTTGAGGTTGATACTGGACTTTATGGATTGATAGATACCTTGATCTGTGTTCCTTGGAAGTCAAATTTTGGGGATTTAGCAAAGGTAGTCACAGACTAGGTTCCCCCACCCTTCTATATCACCTTTCTCTTGTCAAATGAAGGTTTTGGAGTAAACCACATGGGAAAGGTTTGGTCACTTCCAAAAGAAATGTTTTAAAGAGTTGAATAGGTACTCATAATCTCAAGTGTCTCTGAACATTTTGGTCACCATGTGGGATAGACATAAAACAGATCAAACTTGGACTCTTACAGACATATTTGAGTTATAGTCTTTGCCATCCATAACACTGTAAAATCCATTTTTCATTTTTGTCTCAACATTAGTGTCACCACACAGCAGATTTTGTTTCTGGCAAATTTAGACTGTAAGTCTAAATTCATTACAGCTGGAGCTCTCTGAAAGTGGATGCATTAGGGGATAGGGAGCTCCTGTCCCTGGAGATTTTCAATAAAGCCCGGATAACCATCTGTAGGCTATGTTGTTCAGGTATGGGTTAGGCTTCAGATATACTTTCTAGCTCTTAAATTTGATGCTTGTTTGAGATCACGGTTATCAGAATGACAGCTGAGGAAGTCTCTGGATATTAGATGTAGGATACAAAGGAATAAGAGAGGCCCATGGAAAAGCAACCTGATAAGGAGATTGCTATAGTTCAGGCCTTAGACAGAATTTGGATGGGGGCCATATTGTGGGAGGAAAAAGGAAAGAATGTGACAATTATGGAAGAACAGGCAACACTTTCTTATAGGCTAAATGTGGGAGGCAACTTAAACAGGGTGGCAAAAAAAAGTCTGGGGAACCGAGATGACTGTGATGTCATTAATTATGTTGGTAAAGTTGGCAAGGTTTTGAAGGATGATGTTGTTGTTGTTCAGAAAGATACTAGAGTGGTTTCTCATTCCTTCTCCAGCTCATTTTACAGATGAGGAAACTGAGGCAGACAGGGTTAAGTGACTTGCCCAGGGTCACACAGCTAGTAAGTGCCTGAGGCCAGATTTGAACTCAAGAAGATGAATCTTCCTAACTCCAAGCCCAGTCCTCTATCCACTGCGACACCTACCTGCCCTTTGGAGGATGAAGTGGATGATAAATTTTAGAAATGTTTGCCTTGAATCAGTTTTAGGGTTTTAGGGACCATTCCATGAGTCATTCATAGGCCCCAAGAGATACTGAATTAGATGAAAGGCACTGGAAACAGATTTGAGAGTTATATGGGTGGTAATGGAATCCATAAGAATAGAGCCCAAGAGAATGTGTGTAGGAGAAGAGCAGAAGACCTAGGAGGAGCTTTGTCAGCAGCCACATTTGGCAGAAAAGGATGAAGTCAAGGATTTAGCCAAGGAGAAAGAAAACAAGTTGTCAGAGTAGAGTCCAAAGAATCCAGGTTTTTATTAATCACCTACTGTATGCCAGGCACTTTACAAACATTATCACATTTGATCTGCACAACAACCCTGTGAGATAGGTGCTACTGTTATCCCCATTTTATAGTTGAGGAAATTGAACCAGGCAGAGACTAAGTGACTTGACCAGGATCACACAGCTAGTAAGTGTCAGAGGCCAACTCTGACCACGGGTCTTTCTTAATCCAGGCCTAGAGTTCTATCTACTGCTCCACCTCACTGCCTATAGAGAAATGAATATGGAAGCCACAATGCAAAGGATCAAGGAGGGAGCCATTGGGGACAATGGAAAACAAAATCAAATGTATTGAAAGCACTTTATCTGTTTTATTCTATTTTGCAGGTCCAGGTGAACACTTGAAAATGTCTGAGATTCAAGTGCCATGCTTTTCTAAAAATTTATCCTAAATGTAATATAAACTCTATTCATTTATTTTACATCTCCACTCTATATTCAAAACTTCTACTGGGCCACGGGGTTGTGGGCTGGGCTGATTTATCTCAGTAAAAAACAAATAGATGTTTCCTTTTGTTTGTTCTAGCTTTGATGACACCTAGATGAGGACAGTACTTTGCTTTAATACCCATTCACAATAAATTGTGATTGATATTCTCAAGGACATAAAAATGAAAATCATCTGAGCATTCCCAATGAAAGTCTGAAGTTAAAAATAGGTTGCAATATAGAATTAGGCACTTGGATTTTATAGGGTTCAGTTACGCCAAGGCCCACTGATAAAGAAAGAAGAAAAGGATGTATTTATTTGTATTTATTCTCTTTATAGTTGTCCTGTCTCATATATGGCTTTTGTCTCCCCCAGTAGAAAGTAAGCTTCTTGCAAGAAGGGATAGTTTTTTTTCAATTTATTTAGAACACGAATTCCATTGTAGGTGACAAATACTTGCCATTTGGTTGATCTCAGACTTGGTAATATGTGTGTGCTTTTAATATGATAAATTATCATGCTACCAGTTACTTTTCTAGCTACTCATTAGATTGTATCCTACTGAATAGGGGACCAGGCAGAGGACAGGAGACTTGGCCCAGTCCTGACTGTAAAATGGAGTAATTCTTTTTGGGCCCTTCACCTAATCTCTATTTAAGTTTTCCATTTGGGAAAATGGAATTATTGCCAAATGCCCCTCCCTATCTGCAAGGGACAAATAAAATGAAATTTAATAGGGAGAATTGTTAGGTCCTGCACTTTAGTGAAAAAAAATGTCAAATGTACAAGTACAGGATGAGGTAGGTGTGGTTAGAGGGCAGTTCATGTGAAGGAAACTTAGAGGTTTTGGTTGATTGCAAGTTCAACATGAATCAAAGCTGGGATGTAGCCACCAAAAAATTTAAAGCAACACTAGGCTATATTGACAGACATAGAGTGTATAGAACAAGGGAGGGGACCACATTGGTGCATCGTGTTCTTTTCTGGGCAGTGCATTTTAGGAGGGAACTTAAAAAATTGAAGAATGTCTAGAGGAAAGTGATTAAGATGGTGAGGGGACTTGAAGATCGTTTGAAGGAAATGGAGATATTTACCATGGATGACAGGAGATCAAGTTAGCAAAAGGAATGGGGAGAATGAAACTCAGCTGGAGGTATGCACTGCAGAGGCATAAGAAGCATGCCAGCTCTACCTTGAACCTGGGTTAGAGGGAAGGAGTATCTAGGTGGAATCATTGTTGGAGAACAGCGCTTGTGTACAGACATCAGACCAATTGAGCTTTGCTGCCATTTCTCAGGAAGGGAGTGGGAAATTAGGAGGTTAAATGGCCATAAAAAAGGCTATAAAAGCCATGCCATGGTTTGGTGACGGTGGTTTAGCGCTCTGTTTTGCTGTGTGTGGCAAGTTTCACAGAATCATAGATTTAGAGTTACAACTCAGGTCATCTAGCTTGACCCTCTCACTTTACAGGTGAAGAAAATGAAGGTTCAGAGAAGTTGTGACTTGCCTAAGGTCACACAGGCTGTATATGGTAGAACCTGGATTTTAACATATGTCCTGATTCCAAATCCAGCATGCTTTCCACTACTCCACATAAGAGCTCCTATAGTACATGTATGTGTGTCTGTACTACTCTGGGGCTTGGACACAGATACATCAAGCAGGAATATAAGTGATGATGATGATGGGTATCAGAGATTCAGCCTAGTGCTGCATATCTGATCCTCATTGGCTAAGCTCTCAGTCCTTAATAGAAGGATGTCCAGCAGTGAACATGAGGATGAGACTATTAGGGAAGACCTTTTTTTCTCCAGACTTGTGATTTTGTCAATATAGGGAACTCTCAGCATGGAAACTATTTTAGCCGATGCAGATTAGCAGTTAATCTCTAACTTACAGTTTTAGAGAAAAGGTTCCACCAGGGACCCCTCTGGCAGTCTGATGAAGTCAATGGACCCCTTCTTAGAAGAATTGTTTTAAATGCACAAAATAAAATACATAGGATTGCAAAGGAAGCCGTTTATATTGAAATATAGTTATCAAAATATATATTTTTAAAAAGAACAAGTTCAAAGATTAAAGGCTAAGAACTCCTACTGTAGAGAGTTGCCTAGGGGCACTGAGAGGTTAAGTGATTTGTTTATTTGTCCCATAGCTAGTATGAGACAGAGAAAGAACTTCAACCTAGGTCTTCTTGGTTCCAAGGTTGGCTCTCTATCCACTCTGCATGAGAGCTATTTTTAAAAAGTTGAAAAGCTGTAACGTGGAAGAGAGATTAGAATGGGGGAAATCAGTGTCAATGAATGGAATTTAGATGGAAGGTGATGGTTCAATATAGCGAATTTCAACTGATGACTGAGAGCTGCTTGTGGATGGACTAGGGGAGATTGTCATTCTGGAAGCTTGTATAATATCAGAAAGTACTATGTGAATAGAAGCAAAGGCTCAGTGACTGCTTGTCATGTAGATGATGTAGAAGAGATTTTTGCACTATGCGGGAGTTTAGAATAGATAACCTCTAAGATATCTTCTAACTTTAGGTTCTATGAAAATAAGATTGTAACAAAAAACCAGAGTTCTTTGATGTGTGTTAGAAGCATCTAAGCTTTGTGATTTTCCTACTGGATTCTCCCCCTTCCAGTTCCACAGAACATAGCCATATAGATTGTATATCCGCAGAAGGAAGAAAACTTTCCTACTGTTTTCCCTACTTTTCCATTTGAACTGTGGCTTATGGGTAGAAATTTATAGATTTGCAATTAGACATCTTGAATTGAATTTCCGGTAGACATTTTAAACTCAACATGTCCAAAACAGAATTCATCATCTTTCCCCCTTAACCCTTCCTCTCCCAAACTTCTTGTTACTGTCCAGGGTAACACCAGTCCCTCAGGCTTGCAACCAGGTATCATCCTGGACTCCTCACTCTCTCTCACCCCTATATCCAATCTGTCATCAAGGCCTGTCAATTCCACCCTTGCAACATCTCTCAAATATGCGTCCTTCTCTCCTTTGACAGTCACCTCTCTGGTACAGGACCTTATCACCTCATGCCTAGATTATTGCAATAGCCTGATGGTGGGTCTGCCTGCTTCAAGTCTCTTTCCACTCCAATCCATTCTCTATTCAGTCACTAACATGATTTCCCTAAAGCAAAGGTCTGACTGTGTCACCACCCACCAACCCTTTATTCAAGAAACTTAAAAGGCTCCCTATCACCTCCAGAATCAAGGACAAAATGCTGTGTTTGGCATTCAGAGCCCTTTACAACCTATGCCCCTCCTACCTTTCTAGTCTTCTTAGACTTTACTTTCTACCATTTACTCTTCTATAAAGTGACACTGGCCTCCTGACTGTTCCAAACAAACAAGATTCTGCATCTCTATCTCCCAGCAATTTCTCTGGCTGGCCCCTATCCCTGGAACCTGTTGACTTCCCTGGTTTCTTTCAAGTTCCATGTAAAACTTTTAGTTTTACAGGAAGCCTTCTTTAATCTTAATTCTAATGTCTTTCCTTTGTCAACTATTTCCTATTTATCCTGGTTTGCTTTGGATTTATGTTTGTATGCTGCTATCCTTATTAGATTGTAAGCCCCTTGAGGGCAGGGACTGTCTTTTTGTCTCTTTAGCACTGGGCCCAGCACATAGTAGGATTAATAGATAAATCAATGTTTATTGACTGATTGAGAGTAACAATAGCAAACACTTATGTGGCACTTTAAGGTTTGCAAAGTGCTTTACAGACCTCCTCTTGGTTTATCCTCACAGCAGCCCTGAAGGTAGATGCTACCGTTATTCCCATTTTCCAGCGGGAAGGAAACTTGAGAGTGAGAGAAATCAAGTGATTTGCCCAGGGTCACACAGCTAATAAGTGACTCAGGCAGCATTTGAACCTGGGTCTTCCTGATTCCATATCCAGTGCTCTGGCCACCATATCGCCTCCTTCCCAAATTGATTAACCAATTCATCAAGATGCTGAGCGTACCACTACCAAACACAGCTGGAAAGCGAGGCAGGGAGGGACAGCAGCTCTACGTCTCTTATTTAGATTAAGTACCAGTATAAGATGGTGTTATTTAATGTACTTCCTCAAACATGGCTGGTTCAGTAGAGATTCTTTGTTAAGCTAAGCAAGTGGATTAGTAGATGAGACCCTAAAATCGACTGTTCTCTCTACTGAGACTGCTAATAAAAGGTGACAGATGGGGTGATAGGTCTTTTTAATGTCGAGGACATCTGGCCCCAAAGATGAGAACCCAAGATGATGAATGTGTCACTTACAGCCCATGATCAATTAGGACTTGTCATCATTACTGCCTTGCTTCCTTTCTGGTTGACCAGCCTGAGAAAATGTAGACTATATTTCATAGAATTATGAGAGGCTAGAATTGAAGGGGACCTTTCAGATCACCTAGGCCAACCCCTTCCCTTTTGAGATGGGGATACCATGGTCTAGAACCCAAATCTTCTGTTCCCCTAGCCAGTCACTTCAGGTGGGGACAGCATGGTATGGTAAAAGGAAAACCAGACGTGGATTCAGTTCCCATCTCTGACACAAAAGCCATAAGATCTCGCGCAAGTTGGTTTTACCTGAGACTCTCTTTATCTGTAAAATTGGAATAACATTACTTTCATTACCTTGCAAAGCGCCTTTGAGGATCAAATGAGATGATAGTCTGAAATGCTTTGTACACCATAAAATGCCTTATATGTGTAAGCCAGTGCTATTTAGTATTGTTGTTCAGTCCTTTGTTGAGCTTTAGGGGTGTTGGGACCCCAAGATAGTGACAAGCTGGGTCCTGCCCAAGTAAATTTGACCCAAGCCTTCTATCAGTCAAAGAAAAACAAAGTTTATTAAAAATCCACCATATTGGCCAGACTCTTAAGAAATCTTAGCATTGGCTAGACTTTTAAGGAATCTGAGTATTTGTTTTCCTAATGCCAGTGGGCCAGATTGAATCTGAGCTAGACTGAATCTGAGCACCTTCATGGAGGCAAGATGGGTTTTATATACAGAAAGACTGTGGGAGGGATCTAGGGTGGTCAAGAAGTCTGGGGTGACTGGAGGGGGTGGGTCTAGGGAGGGTCTTGATTCGGAGTGACCAGTAGTGGGAAGTAGCTGCAGGCTACCTGGAGATAACAGACAATGGAGGGCTAGGCTAGGTTAAGGGTAACAGAGATTTGGGCATAGCAATAACGGAAGGCTTATGGCCTCGGGGGAATGCCAGATCAAGTGGGAAGATTCAAGGAGAATTCACGGGGGTTCCCAGAGCCTATACCCCATCATTTTCAATTGTGTCTGACTCTTCATGAGCCCATTTGAGGTTTTCTTGATGGAGATAATGGAATCATTTGCCATTTCCTTCTCCAGCTCATTTTACAGATGAGGAAACTGAGGCCAACAGGGTTAAGTGATTTGCACAGGGTCACACAGATACTGTAAGTATCTGAGGAAGATATGAACTCAGGTCTTCCTGATTCCAGGCCTAGCACTATCCCCTGTGCCACCTAGCTGCCCGAAATATTATTTAGTCCAGGTTTAGAAATTAGATGATTTGTATTCCAGATCTATTTCCCACCCCTCCCCCTGCTAAATAGCTATGTGGCCTTAGGCAAGCTAAACACTGTGAGCCTTAGTTTTCTCTTCTGAAAAAAAAAGGGGGGGTGGAGTGGGGGCAGGGTGTGTGGCGGAGTTGTGAACTCCAGAAGATCCAAATCCAAGGGTGTGCTGGAGTCATCTTGTACATGCTCGAGAGCCAATTTTCATTGTGAGCCTTTACATATCAGAAATCAGGAAATGCTACAAATCAGGGCTTGATTTACTGGTTTTTTGATTGTCTAAGTTTAAGTGAAAGGGAAAATGTTTAATAATGCAGATTTAAGAGAAAATTTTGCAGTAATAATGCAGTTTAAGAGAAAATGTTAATAATGCAGATTTTTTTTTTTGGAGAGCCAGTTGTTAAACATTTACCAACACATCTGTGAGAAAGAATTCTGAGTGTGGAGTCACAGGCCCTGAGTTTGATTCACAGCGCTGCTACTTAACCCACTTGTGTGACTTAGGGTAAGTCTCTTTAACCTCTCTGGGGCTCAGTTTCCTCGTTTGTATAATGAAGGAGCCCAACTCGATGGCCTAAATGGTTCTGTCTAGCTGTAAAGCTATGATCTTATGTGTACTTGTGATCACCCCTCCACAAAATAAGCAATGGGGGTCCCTAATGATAGTTGCACTTTCTTCCCCAGTAGGAATGCCAGGAAACTGAGGAAAGGGAGAAAGTGGAAGAAAGGGCCTATGGCGATAGTTTGAGGATATGCCAGACAAGATCTTGAGATCACCTGGATTAGGTATTCTCTAAGGCCTCTTATATTTCTAAGATTTTGTTAGTCTCATACTTAAATTTTGTAAACTTGTGGCCTTAAATGAGAGGAAAGGCAGCCAAGGTAGAAGACGCTGGTAGTGGGCTCAGGAGCTCCGGAGCTCCAGTTCAGGTCCTGGGTCTTGCAGTTACAAGCCTCATGGTCCTGGGCTGATCATTTAGCCACTTTGAGAACAATTTCCTCATGTGTAAAATGGGGATACTAGCTTGTAAATATTACCTGGGAATTCATCTCTCCCCAGCTTCCATAAAATGGAGAAAACACTATTTGTACTATTAGCTTTCTCATAGGATGATTGCAGAGAAAATACTTTTTAAGCCTTACGATGGTATGTGAATGTGAGTTGTCATTATTAATACATGTGAATACTCTAGAAGAGACATCAATTAATTTTTGCTTTAATTGGTGAATATATGAGTTCTCTCACATCCTCCTCCAGGCTCCATATCTGTGGCATTAATACTATTCAAGAAATTGGAGGTGCACAGATGGTGGTGGTGGTGGGTGTTAGGTGGGAATTCATCAGTGGAGAAAGTGATTAATAAAAGTAAGGGCCTTTTCTGAAATTTTGATTGGGTTCCCAAATTAATACAGATTCACAAAAAAGTAAACTTCATTGAAATTAATAATACCATTGTCTTCTGCTAAATATGTTGCTAGGGACCCATAAATATCACTCACTTGAATTTTCCATTTTCAAGTAAACAATTCAATCCTTGCTTCTGGCATTGAAGGGTGAGAGTGTGCAAATGGTGAAAATATCACTTGATTCAAGTGCAGGCAGTAGGAGTTGTCCTAGGTCATGTTTTTTGTCAATACAAGAAAGACAATATCTGGTCTGATCAAACAAGGGAGCAATGGGGTGACTGTTACTTTACACAGCAAGAAAACGCACCCCCCAAAAATTAAAGACAAAAAAATGCTTTGGACATTTTGCTCATAGGTAACTAGAACCAGTATAGTAAATTGCTCATTTTTGATGATGGAACATATTTTTGGGGGGAGGAGGAAAGAGGTGTATAGTGGGTACTAAACTTAAGGCCATTTTCTTCAGTTGGCATCTCACTGAAATTTTCCTCCAATGCCTTATCCTGGCCTGGAGGTGATCTTGGGTTCATTGGTCATGTTTTAAATGCATTAAATAAAATATAGAGTGTTACAGAGGAAGCCAGTTATACTGGAATAGTTATCAAAATATATAAAAAAAAGACTGGCCTAGGGACAGACTGTGAAGCAGTGTGTTACAATGGAGAAAGAGCCCTGGTTCTGGAGGCAGAGGACTTGGGTTCCAACTCTGGCTCTGGTGTTTACTCTCTGTGTGTCCTCGGGCAAGTCCTCTAATATCCTTAGCCATTAGTCTCTTAATTCATAAAATAAGCAAGTTGGAATATATGTTTGCTAAGGATCCTTTTATTTCTAGATTTCTGATCCTATTTATTTTGTGCTCTGAGGATAAAAACCCTGCTGAGTTTGGACTCATCACCAGGAGTTTGTGGCTCAGGTAATGAGTTTTCCTGGTCATATGAAGGTTGCCTATTATAGGATACAATCTGTGTTGATGGAGGGAGTACCCACATTGATGAAATCACAAATCATTCAAACGCTGAAGTATTTAGTTGGCACACAATTCAAGGTGTTTTAAGAACAGCTTGTTGTTTTAAAGGAGAAATAAATAAGAGAAATAAAATAGAGAGGGAAAAGAAAAAAGATAGGCTCTGGAAAGAACTTGCTGAAAAACTGAGATTTTCCATGTTTTGAACCATTCCAAAGTTTCATCTAATAGGACAGTGGTATAACCTGAATAGTTATTAGTTTTACCAAGAGTTTTTGCATTGGGGCAGCTAGGTTGTGCAGTGAGTAGAGCACTGGCCCTGGAGTCATGAGGTTCTGAGTTCAAATCTGGCCTCAGACACTTGGCACACTTACTAGCTGTGTGACCTTGGGCAAGTCACTTAA
The DNA here is from genome assembly GCF_011100635.1 of Trichosurus vulpecula. NCBI lineage: Eukaryota > Metazoa > Chordata > Mammalia > Diprotodontia > Phalangeridae > Trichosurus > Trichosurus vulpecula. The sequence goes on from NC_050581.1 coordinate 35,100,324, forward strand.
CCCCAGTTGCCCTGCCTTCCCCCCTCAAAAAAAAAAGAGTTTTTGCATTACATTTTCCACAGTGGCTTCTTGCCTATCACTGCTTACTGAAACCTGCTTTCTGAGTGTGCAAAAAGACAAGGAGTCTCTCTGAACTACCACTGTCAGACCCTCTTACACACACAAACAAAACTCTTGATCTTTACAATGCAAAACATAATGAAACTTTTGTTCATTATTTTTTCTTTAACAAGTTCTCATATGCTCAGAGACTCCAGACCTGATGTAAATTAGTGAATAAAATTCAAATGATTTGATAAGCCCTGCAGGCTTCTTATTAGATTTTCATGATATTTGTGTTTTGGCAGTGGAGAAACTGGGAGAGTCATTGCTAGTCAAGAACATTTGGATGTTTGCCTTCTTCTAGCCTAATGATTCAGAGAGAAATAAAAGAGCTGGCCCTCTGTTTGTTCGGCAAGTATTTACTGTAAACCTCCAATGTGTATATACACAGTAGAGAGACAGTAAATAGAGAAGTCGCCTCCAAGCCAGGAAGACCTTGAGTCAAGTCCTCAAGAAAAGTCCTCTGTTACATACTCAGCTGAGTTAACCAATCAGAGCTAGACAACTCTCCAAGCCTGTGCATTGTAGGGAAGGTCCTGGGAGTTGCCTCATCTGAGCCCCTCACCCCAGTGAAACCACAGATTCAGGTCCTATTCCCTATCCTGCTAAGTGTGGCACATGCGAGTATCTAATTACAACGGCTAGCATTTATATAGCACGATAAATTTTACAGAGCACTTTACACATGTTATCTGATTTTGACCTCACAACTAGACTAATGAGGCAGGTAATGCTCATATTACGCCCATTTTACAGATCAGGAAACTGAGGCTGAGAGAGGTTAAGTGACTTGCCCAAGGTCCCCCAGCTTTAGTAAGTATCTGAGGTAGAATTTGAACTCAAGTCTCTTTGCTTCCAAGTCCAACAAACCACCTTGCTGGTTCTATACTTGCTGCACAATAAGAGTAACAAAGAAATATAAGAGACAATCCCTGGCTTTAAGGAATTTCTAATTCAATTGGGGAAACAAGAGATACACCTAAAATAGTGAAGTAACTAGCTAGAAGGGGGCAAGGAATGGCAAAGACTAGCTTAGTCAAAATGTAAAGCAGGCAATATTTGGTGTTAGCCATCCCATCCTTTCCTCTTTCTGGCCTCTGTTTCTCTCTCCTGAGCCAGTATACCTAGGACCCTAATGCTAGCTCCTGTCTATCCAGGGCCTTGTCCTGTGACATCATAGGAAATAACAGCCATAGCTTTACTATTGGAAGGGACCCCTGAGGTCATTAAGTCATATTCTTTTATTTTACAGATGAGAAAACTGAGTCCCAGCGATGTGACAGCCCCATGGTATCACCGTGAGAACTACGACGGACCCAGGGCCTCCAGAAGGCTGGGCTTGAAGGAAGCCAACAACTCTAAGAAGCACAGGCCGATAGGAAGAGCCTTCCAGGCAATGGGGACAGTCAGTGCAAAGTCATGGAGACATGGAGAAGTCATGTGTAAGAAATAGCAAGGTCATCAGTGTCAGAGCTGGGTCCTCTGACTCCAGATTAATACCCTTTCCATTGGACCATGTTCTCTCCCAAGCCTGTTCTTCCTTAGCAATGTCCCATGTTCTGGAGCTCCCCTTTCTCTCCCAATCAAGAGTTACCTGTTTTTTGTTCAATTATCTTAGAGTCCTACTGAGTAAATGGGCTAGCTTAATTTGAATAAAGTATCCCAGTAAAGAGGTAGTGTGACATAGAGGATATGGTGCCAGATCTGAAATCAACTACATGTCCGTTCAAATACTATCTCTGCCACTTACCAGGACAAGTCACACTTAACCACTATGTGAGTCAGGGAAATCCTTAGAATTTATCTACTAAATTATAGGGGGATTGCAATTTGCATTGGTGGAAGGAGATCCAATACCAAGAGTTCCCTACATTGATAAAATCATAGATACTTAATGTTTCAAACACAGCTTTGGCATTCATCAATCTTTTCAGATTAATGTATTACCCTATCCAGATAAACTATTTGCATTTTCACAGGAGCCCTCCAAGCTATAACTAAAGATTCATCAAAGGTAGGAACTGTAGATACTGAGGAAGACAGAGGAGAGATGGAGAAGACATTTTGGGGTAATGGGGCATTTATTCTTTCAGGAAGACTGGATTTATAGTCAGAGGTACTGAGTTTAAGTCTTGATTCTTCCACCTATTATTTGTGTAACCTTGGGCTTAGTCTTTCTGGGTCTCAGTTTTCTCAATTATAAAATGAAGCACTAAGATCAGGGGTTCTTAGCCTGGGGTTTGTGAACTTGTTATTAAGACTATTTTAATAACTGTATTTCAAAATAATTATCTTCCTTTGTAGTCCTATGTATTTTCAAAAAAATATATTTTGAGGAAGGGTCCACAGGCTTCACCAGACTGCCAGCCATGACACAAAAAAGGTTAAGAATCACTGGACTAGATATGGTCTGTAAGGAGCCTTCCGGTCCTAAATCTATGATTCTATGAAAACTATACACACTCACACATACATACATATAATACACATATGTACATACATATATACATATGTGGAAGATGCCAGGGAATAGATATGGTCATATAAAGTTTTGAGTTCATCTCCAAGAAATGTCCTGCTCACTCCTACCTCCATACTGATGCTCACAATGGAATGCCATTCCCACGCCTCTCCACCTATCCAAATTCTACCCTCTTTTAAAGGCTCAACTAAAGTCCTAATTCTTCCATTAGAGTCCTCTCCTGAATTGCTATAGCACTTCTAATATACCCTGCAACCTCACATCTAATAATCTATTTTCTGTTGGTTGCTCAGATATGTTAGTAGTTCTTCTTTTCCCCATTAGATTCTATGTTCTATGAGAGCAAAGAGCCCATGCTGCCTTCTGTGTCTCCCTATAGCTCTAAGCTATTTCCCAAATGTGCCCCACAATTTGGTGCATCTGTGCCTTTGCCCATGCTGTTCTTTCCTTAGTAGAATTACCTCGCCTGTCCTGCATCACCACCTGTCAAATATTGGCCATCCTTCAATGCCCAATTTAACTGCCATTTTTTCATAAAGCCTTCTCTGATGCCCTGAGACAGAAACAATCAGTCCCTCTTCTGAACTCTTACAGCACTTTGCATAGACTGCTGTGGACTGATTACAGTGGACTTTCTTTGGAGCCACTTGTTTCTCAGAAAATTTGTTCTTTATCTTCCTCATTTTGCCTTCTTCCAATTAACCCAAGGAAAAAGCTGCTCATGGTAAAGAGAACATTCTAGGAACAGAAAGAAAAAGAAGAGAAAAAAAGAGAAGGGAAGAAAGGAAAGAGAAGGGAAGGGAAGGGAAGAGAAGAATTAATCTTCTTGTTCTGTTTTCTCTTTTTTTCTCTTCTCTTTCCCTATGAGAGAAGGTATAAAACATTTACCCTGGGAAAGTATAAACTCCACTTTTTCTTTTTTTCCTCAGTTAGAAACTTCAACCACATAATTTTCCACTGACTAAGAGGAAAGAGACGTTCCATTTCTCAAACACCTTTTTAGTTACTAGTTAGTTGGTGTTTGAAATTTGCATACAATGGTTCCCTTATCAATCAGTGCACTTTGCAGCAAGTTTTACAGTAGGAGAGATGCTTAAAATGGACTCTTTTGAGTTTTGTACTTTTTACCATTGAACATTACATTCCAATTATGAAAGATGTGATTTACAAAGAAAGTAAGGGTGGCTTGACAACCATATAATTAATACAAAAGTAACATGTTTCTAATAAAAACATGAATTCTGGCTAAGTCAAATACTGATTAAATGCAATCCTGTATGATAATAGCTAACACATTAGAGGTTTACAAAGCAGTCAACGTATATTCTCTCATTTAATTCTCACAGTAATCCTGTGAGGTAGGCCTAGAAGCTCTTACTATTCCCATTTTATTATGGATGGGGACAGTGAGGCTCAGAGACCTTAAATAACTTGCTTAAGGTTGCATAGCTAATAAATGTCTGGGCCAGGATTCACAAAATGTAAAGTATCATACTATACTATACCATTCACAAACTAGAAGGTGCTATATACAATGTAAGCTAGCATTGGTATTATACTAAAAATACAATATTGTGTAGTTTCAGTTGTTAAAGCTAATCCCAGGAGAAAGGCTGCTGACTATGTGGAGAAGATAAAATGTTTATGTATCTGCTCGGAGCTGCTGATGTTTTGAAGGTGTTGATTTGTTCCTTGGCTGTTGATATGTTTTGTTGTGGTGGTGAAATTGGCCTCTGGATGTGTTTATGATGGAACATGAAGCAGTCACTAAATGAATGAGTGTAACAACCATATTGCTTGCAGCTGCTGTAGGGGTGTAAGACCAATAAGACCAGCACACAGGAGGGCTGCTAGCATAGGTTCTTTGATCTGCTTTTCTGAAAGAAAGCAGCTTTAAAGGGGTCAACAATCTTACTTTAATCAAACATATATCTACCATTCACTTAGCTCAGGGAAAGAGTCAACACCCTGAACTTCAGAGCAAATACAAACAGAAATTACAAGCAGAAATTACATAAACAGAGCAAATAACACAAATCAATACACAGGGCTTCTAGCTGTCTGACCATAGCAATACATACATAGTTACCAGAGAGAGAATCACCAACATCTGGGTTTTCAAAGCCAGGGGGGCTCCTTCACGGCTACCCAGAGTCTCATCTGGCTAAATCATGCGAACACTTCCCATGAGTGATGCCCAAAGCAAAATGCTAACTCAGAATATATAAATACTTCTTTAGGGTCAGAGGGCATCACAACCCTTGTGACCCAGGCTCATGTGACTTAGGCTTCCATGTGACTTAAGCAGGGCACATGGGCCTATTAGTGGATGGGAAAGATCTTCCCATCAAGCAAAAAAAAATACATTAACAGCACAATGAGGTAGAACCTAAGCTTGTAATTATATTTACTGGGTATATTTGTATTGGGGCAGCTAGGTGGTGATAGATCACTGGGCCAGAAGTCAGGAAGATCTGAGTTTAAATCTGGCCTCAGTCACTTACTACCTATGTGACCCTGAGCAAATCACTTAACTCCTATTTGCCTCAGTTCATCATCTGTAAAATGGGGACACACTGGAGAAGGAAATGGCAAACCACTCCAGTACCTTTGCCAAGAAAAGCCCATGGACAAAATCCTTGGGATCGCTAAGAGTCAGATACGACTAAATGACTGAACATGTTAGATGTTGAATACTGGAGAATGAATGTCAGTCTAAGAACTTTTAGGATACCCTGAGTAAAAATGCAGTGGAATGCCTTGGGTCTGAGAGCTGAGGCTGAATGACCACCCATTAGGTATGTTGTAGATGGGATTCTTATCTAGGTACAGGCTGGAATAGACGGCCTCTGAAGTCCCTTCCAACTCTAAGACTCTGTGAGTTCCTGCCTTCCTCACACTCATGAAGACTGCATCTCTCAACTTCTATCCACTGTTTCTAGTTCTGCTTTCTGGGGTCAAACAGGGAGGAGCAAGTCTGATCTTCTTTCCACTTGATAATTTCTGCTGGCCCTGCCCCCAGCTTTACAAGACCTCTTGTCTTTAGGCTAAACTCAGCTTCCAGTGGCAACTCAAAACCCTTCACACTCCTCCCCATCTTCTTGCAGATCAGTCCATTAGAGCATGTAAAGAAGGCTGGGCATAGGCATAGAGCTCTTCTGTACTGACTCAGGTGGGGTTCCAGTGCCAGGTAGGATCAGGCACTCCCTGCTTGTAAGGCTGATCAGAGAGGTTGCAGGCCCTAGGTCTGTCTCAGTTCTTGTAGAATGACACCAGCATTTCAGGGATTGTGATGACAAGCCCTAGCAGCCACACACACACATAAACACACATAACTGACTGGCACAGTCCTGAATCCTTAGGCATCTCTTTATGGGAAACAGAGGAATGTCAACAGGCTCTGTCTGGATGTGAACATACTTAGGGCCAAATGAGAAAGGCTCACGAATGAATACATGTATGAATCCCTGTCACCAGATGCTATAGTGATTGCTAGTAAAATGTGGGAAAGGGAAAGTTTCCTTCCTGAGCTTCTATTTAAAAAATAACTTTTAAATAATTACTTTGAATAGACTATTCTCCCAGAGAAGTCCCCATAGTTACAGTTATTATTATTATAACATTCTGAACTCTTTCCAGACAACTTCAGTATACGTGAAGATGTGATAGAAATCTAATGTGACAATGAAGGATAGACTGTTTCTTTAAGAGTTCATGTTCCCAGCTCCCCTTTTTTTGGTCTATGTAAAGCTGAGTTGAGTCCTCTAGGGACTCTGCCTTGCCTCTACTATTTTTACTCCTCAGTGGAGGTTTATTCTCAAAAGAAAATTCAAAGAAATAAAATTTAGGCAAGGTAGTAAGATGGGGAACCTGAGGCCTCAAGGCCACATGTAGTCTTCTAGGTCCTTGGGTGCAGCCTTTTGACTGAATCAAAATTTTATAGAACAAATCCTTTTATTAAAAGGATTTGTTCTGTGAAGTCTGGATTCAGTCAAAGGGCCACACTTGAGGACCTACAGGGCCACATGTGGCCTCAAGGCTGCAGGTTTCCGACCCCTGGAATCAAGGCAAAAAAATTAAGGAAAAGCAAGATCTAGGGTAGAAGGTTCACTTTCCCCATATGACCAGTGAGAAGGAAGTTTGCTGAAGCACTATAGTAAATGCTATTTTAAGCCTGCACAGTAAATGACCTAACATGTATATTGAGTCTCATATATAATTAACATATGTATGTTGAATTCCATTTATGGTTAACCCATATATGTTGAGTTCCATATGTAAATGGTGAGTCCCATATAGAATTAACACATATGTGCTGAGTCCCATATAGAATTTGCGCATGAGTGTACCTGACTGTATCAAATGGACACTATGTAGGTGACAAATGCTGATCTCTAAGTGATGCTTGGGAAGGTCAGAGAATACTGTTTGGGAAGATTTTCTTTAAAGAACGCCACATGGCCTCCCTCTGCTCAGAAAGTTCAACATGGAGTTTAACTCACCTACCCCAGTAGTGTGATCCCCTTTTGGACCCGTGTAGGACGTGGGTGTTTCTCCTCTCCTTCGATGCCAGCTGCTCCGGTTTCTTCTTTCTTGAGTAAATGTACATTCATCTTGCTCAAAAGTACACTCCCCTGGTGGGGGCGGAAGCATCTCTGCAAGAAAACAGCAGGATTGGTGACTGCTTCAGCCAATTTCCATAAATATGCATTCAAATGCCTATGGTATGAGATCTATTTATAAGTGCAGCAAAATGATATTTCATGCACATGGTTGGGAAGCTATTACATTTTCTTATCCATTTATACCACTGCCTAGAAAGCAATGTCTTCCTTATATATGCGGTAGAATGCCGTACACTTTCCCGCATACATGCCTGTGTATACTTACATATTCATAATGTATGTGTTTATACACGTAAGCATTCACATGCCTTCATTTCTATTTCAAAGCACAGATGTGACTCGATGATATTTGATTGGTAAGCCACGCTTACCAAACTATAACTTAGCACGATGCCTGGCACATAGTACATGATATAGAAATGTTAATTGTTGTGGTTTTTATTTATAAAGGCCCCTTCAAGATGATGGTAAGATGTAGTAACAAGTTCACACTATAGCTTGAACTCATCCTGGATCAAACATGTGGAATACAGACTGGAGGAGGGTCAGCTAGGGTCTAGAGGGGACAGTAGTACATGAGGAGTTGGAATAGCTTAAGTGTTTCTCATGATCTGCCCCGGGCCATTTTCCATAGTTAGCTGGATTCTATCCCTTACACACTGTCTGGGAATAAGAGATGATAATAAGAACAAGAATGAGAGCTAGCATTTACATAGTGCTTTAATGTTTACAAAGTAATTCATGAATATCATCCAACTTTATTCTCACAGCACCCCTAGGAAACAGGTGCTATTATTATCCGCATTTTACAATTGAGACAGCTGAGGCAAGCATAGGTTAAGCGACTTGTCTAGGGTCACACAACTCGTAAGTATCTGAGACTAAATTTGAATTTAGACCTACCTGACTTTGAGTAAAACTCTCTATTCACTTCATGGCTAGGAGGTAACTAGGAAAAGAAGGCACTGAAAAATATGATCGAGGAGGTTATGAGAGGGGAGATGGATTGTAAAATACAATTCTGCTTGCTGAAGTGCAAAGGACTGGAGGCTTTTTCCTTGGACTTCTTAGGATCTTCTTCCTCTTTCCGACTGTAGTTATGCTTTCTCATAGCCAGATTTTGAGTGTTTTATGCAAAATACATTCAGAATCTTTTCAAAATGCTGTGTGAATTTGGCATTTCCCTTTATTTTCCCAAGATGCTGGCATGATTCACTTTGTCATAAATTGTATTTTGGCTGATACAGGCCAATGGTCCTCATTGAAGTACATACCATTTTCGTGCTCAATAAAAATCCTAATATTCAGCCTGCTAAAATTACCTTTATTTGACCACTCTGAGGAATACTTATACTGTACTTTCAGTGTCAATTAAAATAATTTTGAAAACTGAAATTTTGTTGTCGTTATAATCTTAGGTGACCTTGGACAATAATACGGGGCCCTAGCTTCCTCAGTAGTACATAAGGGATTTTACATTTTCCTGCTCTAACTCTCTGATTAAAATCCCTCCAATAGATGTGTGGGTATGTATATGAGTGGAGAAACATATAGGTATATATGTATACAGATAAATATTACATAATTTTAAGAACAAGAACTCTGACTCCAAATCCAACGTTTTTTATACTATAGGATGGGCTCAGGCAGCAGTTCTTAATTATTGTATTTGTATGTTTACCATGCCTAGCATGGTACCTGGCATATTTTAGCCACTCAACAAGCATTTATTAAGTGCTTACTATGTTCCAGGCACTATGTTCTAAGTGCAGGGGATACAAAGAAAGGCAAATATGCTTATTGATTTAATGAAAGTGGCAAAAAAGGCTTTGTGACTGGAAAAAACAAGAGATAGCCTCAGTGTTGAACAAAAAAACCCATGAAATCTTAAAATATCCAAAGGAAGGTCACCAGCATGCTGGGTGATTTATGGATTTATGGAAGGGCATAATGGTAGTCTGTGTTATAGTAGTATAGTGAAAAGGGCACTGAATTTGCAGTCAAAAGACTGGGTTTGAATGCTGACCATTGTTTACTGCCTGCATGATACTGGGCATGTGATCTAACCTCTCTGGATCCCAGTTTCCTTTTCTGTAGAATGAGCAGGTTGAACTAGAAGACCTCTGGGATTCCTTCTAGCTCCATATCTTTGGCATTACTTTATGATCCTGTGGGGGCAGCTAGGTGGCACATTGGATAGAGCACTGGGCTTGGAATCAGGAAGTTCAAATCCTGCCTCAGACAACTTAATAGCTGTGTGACACTGGGCAAGACACTGAATGCTGTCTACCTCAGTTTCCTCATCTGTAAAATAAGCTGGAGAAAGAAATGGCAAACCGCTCCAGTAACTGCCAAGAAAACTCCAAATTGGGTTACAAAGGGTCAGATACAACTGAAACAACTGAACAACATGATCCTCTGACATTGCCAAGAATTGTATGGGCTGAGAAGCCAAAGGTGAATTATGATCTGGACCCGTGGAAGGAATATCCACGTCAAAGAGATCACAGCTCCAACAAAGCATTTTGAGTCACTACTATATATTTCCTTTTATATGTTTTAGAAATACATAGTTGTGATTAAAAATATTTGGACAGTGATATGACCCTGGCTGTATGATTGGAAAAGGCTGTGGTCACATGGAAAGACTAGGGGATGATGGTCTATGTATTACACTGGTACCTACAACGTATGACAAAACCTACAGGAGAGCCTCCATTGGGTGGCATCTAAATGGAGGATCTATGTAAGACTATGGACAAGAAACTTAGAGCATAAGAAGGCTATAGTTGGTACCATCAGAGACAGTACTCTCATTGGTGAGATCATAGATCCACCTAAGTGTAACTCTGTTTTAATAATTTAGTGAATATAACAGTGTAAATGTCTCCTTTCATACAAGCTGGGAAATAGCACTGGCATAGGAATAGTATAATGAATTTCCGAAAATAAATTAGGTTTCCCAGAGCCATTCTTAATATGACTAAGAAAGAAAGCTGGAAGGTACAGAAAAGAACTGTCTAGAGAATAGAAATAACCAAGTCTTACCGTTAGACTGGCAGTTTCCCAGCTGTACCGTTATATCGTCCAGGGCTACAAGGCCGCAGTCCCAAAAGCTTTTACACCAACTCATGAAAACAACCTGTAATTTACAAGCACAAGTATCCATGAATTCTGTTGCCTAAGATGCAGAAATTTGAATAGCCGAAGGTTTTATTACAGTACTAGGAGTGTTTAATCAAACCATAATGAACTCTTGACTGTCTGTTTTAAATGGCAAAGTAATAAATGGGTGTCATTGATCTTTGACCCTGGAAAACATGAGGTTTTTTTCATGTTTCAAACATATTTACCTTCGTAATTATGTTTCGATTAGTTCTAATAGTTAGACTAGTTTGTATTCTCTGTCACATACTATAGGTAAGTCCTCATTAGTACAAATATGAATCCCATGAAGTGGTTACATCATTTGAATCTACACTACATATTTCCATTGGTCTGATTATAACTTTGAATAGTGCAAATGGCCACTTCGTGGGACTCATCATTAATTTGCATTAGTAGGGATATAGCTGTATGTGACACTGTGGGGGGTCAGGCAAGAGATGTAGTGGATGGTAGGGAAAAGGCAACTGACTATTAAAAATGTATCACAAATAATCCACAAAGTAGCCAATCAAAAGTTAACTTTTCTGTGGGCATTTTTTTCCAAGGATTTTTAGACAAATACTACTGATTTTTCAAAAGCACATTCTCACACTTGCTTTATTCATCCTGTGTACACCCTCTCCTGGGCTTGCTATCAGGGGACATTCTCTGCTTTCAAAGATAAAAATCTGTGTCTAGAGATAGAAGCTCTTGATTTAAAGCCAGAATGCAGCTATAATTTTGTCGGAATACACATTTTTATTGTTACAGGTGAATGCAAACTTATCTGTGTCACAATGTATTAAATTCACTGTTCTGGAGAGAGAAGCGCCTTGGATTACCTTCCATTAGGCAGTTTTTAAAGCCAATTTTTCACATGTAGGATGATAGAAGAGCCCTCTCCAAAAATGAACATGAGGTGACAGTACATGTTCAATGCTGTAAGTCATTCTCTGAATAAAAATAAAACAGAGAAAGGAAGAAACAGCAGAATAGAGAAGCTGATCCCATTGCTACTCAGTGTTAAGTATAGCTTGCCTTTTCTGGTGGGTCCTTTTACACACCAGTCATTAGGTGCTTAAAAAAAAATAAATTTGGGTGCTTGAAACATTGGATGAATATTTATAACCAAGAGTCAGCTTGCAATTACTCAAAAAACACAAAGTTCTTAGACTAAGAGCTTAAGGAATCAAGGATTTCACCCAGGAGTTTTTTTTTTCTTAAGGCTATGATTGAATTTTCTGCATTAGTAATTTTAGACTACAAGGACAGTTTGGGATTCTAATTATACATGATCTTGCTTCTTTAATATCTCCAACAATAGCCATTCGCTGGTGTGGGGTCCACTAAACCTAAACCCCTAAACCCCATAAAAGCTGATTATATCCCTAGAGTTTCATGGAATAATAGAGTTTCATAAGTTGCTGTGCCCATTAAAAACATTGTCAATTGGTGGTCTCACTTTTGGTGATGTACTTCTCTGATTTTGGCTAATCTGATCCTCTGATGACAGTCAGTTAACTGGCAGGGAGGCAGTTAATAAGCACTTAACAAAAAACTAGCACTGTGCTAAATGCTGGGGATGCAAAAAGACACAAAAAATAGTCCTTGCCCTCGAGGAGTTCACAGTCTAATGGTAGAGACAATAAGCAAACAAATATATATACATACAAGCTAAATAAAGGATAAAAATCAAATCTTCCTATGGAAGATGGTATTTTAGCTAGGACTTGAAGAAAGCCAGGAGGCCAGCAGGTAGAGATGAGGAGGGCAAGCATTTCCAGAAGACAGGACAGGCAGAGAAAATGCCCAGAGCCAAGAAACAAAGTGTCCTGTTCATGAAAAAGCAAGGAGGCCAATATCAACAGATTGAAGAGTATGTGATGGAGTGTAAGGTGTAAGTAGACTGGAAAGGCGGTGGAAGGTTGGTTATGAAGAGCTTTGACTGCCAAACAGAGGATTTTGTATTCGATACTGAAAGTGGTAGGAGGCCACTGGAGTTTATCGAGTAGGAGTATGTGTGTGCATACGTGTATGAATGTGTGTGTATGTTTGTGTGTGTGTGAGAGAGAGACAGAGACAGAGAGACAGAGAGGAGAGAGAGGAGAGAGAGAGGGAGGAAGGGAGAGAGAGAGAGGGAGGGAGGGAGGGAGAGAGAGAGAGAGAGAGAGAGAGAGAGAGAGAGAGAGAGAGAGAGAGACATGGTTAGACCTGCAAATGTGGATGCAGAAAATTTCACCAGAATCATTCTCAAAGCCTTTTTCTTTTGATGGAACCATTTACCCTTTACATTCTGTTGGCACAGTCTTCAAAAACATAGGGTTAGTTCCATGCCATGTTGAGGTAGCATAAGAACACATAATCATATAGTGATGATGGTGATAACAATGATAGTTTAGCATTTATGTGGAACTTAAGATTTTCAAAGCACGTTACTTATATTTACTTACATTATCTTATTTGATTCTCATAATAACTCTGTGAGGTAGGTACTAACATCGTCCCAATTTTACAGAGAAAACTGAGCTGCCTTTACAAGGAATTTAATTTCTAACCACAGTTGTTATTGCTCTTACTTTAGTCAGTATATACATTTATTGAGATGTAGAACAGTGTAACAGATTAGAGGTCAGAAAGACCTGGATTCAAGTCCCATCTCTGACATACATTGGTTATGTGACCTTGGATGAGTAACTTAACCTCTCAATGCCAAAGACAACTCTGTAAGACTCTAGGTTTCAGAGAAAGTACTGATTTGCATTAGTAGACAGAATTTTCACATCAGGAGTTCCCCACAGCAATGAAATCAAGCACAGATCTGGTCCTACCCATAGTTTTTTCATTGTTGAAGGTTGAGTAAAATTTTTCTGGGCTATAATTTACTAAATTAGTAATTATAAAAAATGACAGTTTCAAAAGCACCATTTGTACAGTCTAAATCCAGGTGTAACTTAAATTGCGTTGCCTGAGAACTGATGGACAAGGTTCAGTCTTGGAGGCTTTCTAACAGAGCCACATCATGGCTCATGACATCTCCAAGATATTTTTCCTTGAGAACATAATAATCTAGCTCATTTTAGCTCACTCCAGGGGTATCAGACTCCACTTATGCAAACATTCCATGGTTTTCAACCCAAGTATTTAGACATAAATATTTGTTTAGAATCATACTGAACATAGGACCAGTATCCCAATTCCTTTAGCGAAGCATGATTGTAGATTTTAAGCCAAAAACACTGAGCTTCAGGGACTTAATGCTTGTGTGTCTTTGGGCACATCACATCTTCTGTGGGTCTTGGTTTCTCAAAAAATGAGGGAATTGGAAAAGATGACATCTATAAATGCCCCTTTCAACTCACAGTCTGTGATCCTTTAAAGCACTGGAAATAATCCAATCCCTGCCCAGGTGAGTGTTTATCATTTTTCCATACATATTGAAGTTTTAGTCCCCAGTACTCACAATACCAATTGGAAAAGTATGGGGGGAAAATCTCAATAGCTTGGGTAGTTCAGTGTAAACTGACCTTTGCCACCATTTTTAACTTTGGAATCCTGCCCCTGCTGCCACTTCCCAATCTATAGTTCCTGGATTTCAGCATAGTCTTACAGTTCTCGGTCCTGGCTTGGACACTTCTGGATGCTTGGTCACCACCTCGCTGATTTGATGCTTCTCACTGGCAGTCTCTTCTTCCTCCTGCCCCTTTGTTCTTTCTTTCTACTTGCTGTCCCTAGACAGCACTCTTTTCCTATGAGTCTTTGGCCCATGGAATTCTGAGAACTGTAGATTTTCCCTAATATTGTCATATGTGGTACATTACAAAGTGCATATGGTCGTTTGCCCATCTTTTTAGCGGCTGGGTAGCACAAGAGATAGCACACATAATATGGAGTCAGGAAGACTTGAGTTCAAATTCTGCCTCAGACACATAATAAACTATGTGACCTTGGACAAGTCACTTAATTTCTCTGTGCCTCAGTTTCCTCATCTGTAAAATGGGACCCACCTTAGAGGGATATTGTAATGATCAAATGAGTTAACATAGGTAAAGTGCTTTGTAAATCCATTTAAATGCTCACTATTATTATTACTATTGTTATTATTTTGTTCATGCCCCTTCAAAAGAGATAGGGAAAGTGATATGAAGCAATGTTCTGCCATCTGTCAGTTCTCACACTTGTCTGCTACATAGTGCAAATTCAATCTTAGACTTCACCATTAGTGATTATTGATGAAGTCCCCTTTCCTTTTGTAATAACAATGCTGCTAGCAGCTGCTGTGGAGGTGTAAGGCCAATAACACCAGCACACAGAAGGGCTGCTGCCACAGGTTCTTTGATCTGCTTTTCTAAGGAAAGCAGCTTTAAGGGGTTAACAATCTCACTTTAATTAAACATACATATAGCATTCACTTAGTTCAGGGGGAAAAGTCAGCACCCTGAACTTCAGAGAAAATACAAACAGAAATTACAAGCAGAGAAAATATAAGTAGTGCAAATAACACAAATCAACAGTACAGCTTCTAGTTGTCTGACCAAAGCTATATATACATAGTTACCAGAGAAAGAAGCACCAACATCTGGGTTTTCAAAGCTGGGGGGTACTCCTTAATGGCTACCCAGAGTCTCCATACCAACACTCTTCCAATGATTGAGCCCCTAACAAAATGCTAACCTCAGAGTATATATACATTTCTTCAGAGTCAGAGCACTTCACACTTCTTGAGGGTTTCACTCCTCTGGAGGGTTCCACACCTCTTAAGGGTTTCACACCTCTCATGACCTAACTAGCAAAAGCATGTGGGTCTTCCTACGAACAAAGGCAAGACTCAGTCAAAGGCACTTGTGTTAGTGCTGAGAAGCACTCCAGAACAAAAGACAACAAAAAAGTCCCACTTTGCTTGCCCTTACACCTTCAGTCTTGTAGCTTTCTTAGTCTCTTGGCTCAAGTACTTCTGAAATATATTATCCATAAGCAAATTCTTCGTAATGTAGATTCCTCAATTTGTAACACGTCCAAACATAAAACAAACAAAAAACTCTATGACACACATACACAAAGAGCAACCCTGTGTTCCAAGGACTCTGATGATAGAAAAGTAAAGAGATGTCCTTGACATGGTAGATACAAACAGCAACTGGACAAATAGATGTTCTACCACTCACCATCTTCTGGTTCTTCCCACATTTTATTTAGGCATTGCCAATGAATCTTCAAGTTGGCCAAACTAAATACAAGGAAATGGCAGGATGTCACAAGCACACCACCAGGCCAACAGGTGTGACTACATATGCTTAACAAACAAGTCTATTAATGGTTCTGTCTAAAACATAATCAACACGCTAATTCAATCACAGACCACTTTCAAACTATGGCTGTGGGCCTTAAATTAAAGAACTCTCTGCTGGCATCGCATCTTTTTGGCACTGAATGCCATTGAAAGAAATGCAATGAACAAGATTAGCTTGTTTAATAGAACTCCACCCCGGCCTCTGTCTTTGCAATTTGGTGCTATTGATACCATCTACCTATGTCTTTGGAAAGCCTCCGTGTTACATTACATCGTATGCTTGATGTGGCAAATAATTTGAAATGACTGAAATTTGAGTCTGGCTGAGGCCAGATGAAAAGAAAGGATTCTTCCCTGTTCTGGGAAAATTTCACTATGGCCAAGAGGCATTCAGCCATAGACTAAATCCTTACTTATTGTATTTTTGATAAATATATTTTTACTTCCATTTAAGTCATTTTTCAAAATTTGATTCTGCTCCCTAAGGTCTGGAATAGCTTTCTTGGATGGTGGAAATATACATGTATATGTTTGTAAAGGGTTAAGGTAGGAGAGAAGGTGAAGAGTTATGAATTTGATTCCCAAAGAAGCACACCTTAACTTCACAAAAGACCTTGAAAAGTTTTATGCTAATTGAATTCTTATAAGTTGGTTGAGTATAAATTTACCAAAAGAGCTTATGGTTTAAAAAGGCCCTGTATTCAACTGTCCAGTGGACCACTTTTGCAAAAGGAATAATCATTTAATATAGTTTATATGTAAGTTCAAAATTTTCATACATTGGGTTTTCTTTCATTAGCATGCATGTATAATCTGTTAGTATAATGCAGTTTTTTTTTGCATACTCAAGTGGAACTTCTGTATTTGAATGAAATGAACATGCAAAATAGGACTTTATCATATAAATAAAGGAACATTACTCAAATTCCCAAAATTAAAATGGTAACAATATTGAATTTGAACATAATAAGAATATTAAAGGCAAAAATGTCTGGCTATAGGTTATCTAAACACTATGGGATTACCCGATCATTTCTACAGCTCTTATATTAGAACTCACTGTGAAATCCATGCTCTATTTTCATTAGGACAATAAATAACATTAAATTATAATGCCCTATTTACCACACTAAAATAGATACAACTAAAATTATTTAATTTTATTAATTTATCTGTGGTGGCAGAATACAAGAAGAGTACAGAGAGTTCAACAAACACATGACAAATTAGTGATTTAGTTGGTAGCACAGGGCCTAGCATATACAGTGTGTGTGTGGTCACACATACATATATACATACATGTATATATGCATATATCCATACATATGTAAAACATATATATCTCACAAAGGCTATGTAAATGTTAGCCATTGTTATCATCATCATCATCATTATTATAAATCCCTCCACCAAAGCAAGTCACCACCATCTTTTAGATAAGTTTTAGGGAATTGCCTGAGGCTTCGAGAAGTTATGACGGGTCACACAGAGGGTATCACAGGCAGGGTTTGAACACAGTTCTCCTGGTGTTACAGCTAGACAGGACATTAGAAGTCACCTCAACAAATTCTCTTATTTTTGATGAAGAAATTGAAGACAAGTTAAGTGACTCGCCCAAGGTCTTATAGGTAGCAAATGAAGATCTAGGACTAGAAACCATTATGGGGGAGAGATGGGGAAGGCAAGGGCCTTTTTAAGATTATCTGTGGATTTCAATGCCTTCCTTCCCCCAAAACCATTTACCAGAATGATGGTCAAATATTAAAACTGATTAGTTTGAGTGGCTCTGCCTCTTTCTTTACCTATACTCCTTATTGTAGTTGGCAGTTCTAATGGAAAGCAACAACATCAACATGCAAAAGACTTGGAACCAAAAGCAGGAAAGGAATATGGACAAAATAAACTCAAATAATTTACAAACTGAAGACTGCCTCCTTGTGACAACAATGTTGCCAGCAGCTGCTGTGGAGGTAAAAGACCAGCAAGGAAAGCACACAGGAAGGCTACTAGCACAGGTCCTTTGGTCTCCTTTTCTAAGGAAAGCAACTTCAAGGGGTTAACGATCTCACTTTAATCAAACATACATATATCATTCACTTAGTTCAGGAGGAAAAGTTAGCACCCTGAACTTCAGAGCAAATATAAACAGAAATTACAAACAAAGACAATAGAAACGGATCAACAGACAGATTTCTGTCTGACCAAATCACAATACATAGTTGCCAGAGAAGCACCAACATCTGGGTTTTCAAAGCCTGGGGGGCTGCTTCAATGGCTACCCAGAGTCTTGTCACCAATGCTCTTTCAACGAGTGTGTCCCCAAAACAAAATGCCAACCTCAGATCTTATCACATCTCAGGGCGCTGGGGCACCTAATTACCTCAGTGCTGAGAAGCACTCAAACAAAAAACAGCAAAAAGTCCCATTTTGCTTGCCATTACATTTGAAAGGCAAGACTCATCAAACGTACTTGATTGCCTTAGCATTCCAAAAGAGAACAGTAAAAAAAAAAGTCCCACCGTAATTACCTCAACACCCCTAGACAGTTTTTTTTTATTTTTTGCCAAGTTTCATGCCTTAGTCAACTGCAAACCCAAACTTTCTATTTTCCTAATCTACTTGTTTCTAAGGAAGGCAGTGTGGTGTAGTAGACAAAGTGCTGGGTCTGAAGTCAGGAAAACCTGCATTGAAATCTCATCTTAGTATCTTCTCTGATATTCAGGAAACTGAGATTTCCCTGCTTATCAGCTAAAATAAATTCCCTGAAGAAAAATAGGAGGGAACCACATGGACTTTAGGGCCCGTTATATTACCCTCAAGCTTAAAATGAGCTAATATTTATAAACATGATATTAACAAATTGAGAGGCAGCTAGTTAGCATAGTGGATAAAGAACAGGACTTGGAACAGGAAGACCTGAGTTTAAATTCTGTTTCAGCCTCTTAGCATTATGAGACCTTGGACAAGCCACTTAGCCTCTCTTAGCCTTCATTTCCTCATCTGTAAAACAGTGATAATAATAGCATCTTCTTCACAGAAATGTTATGAGGTACAAATGAAATAACACATATAAAGTGCTTTTAAATCTTCAAGCATCATACGAGCTATTATTATTATTATTATTATTTTATTATCAAAAGGGAATCAAATCTTGTTTAGCATTATTCTTTTGGCTCTCTTTTGGAAAGAGGATAATTTACTCTCTGGAAATAATGTTTCAGTAGCATATTGCACAAAAGAACTGACCGCATGTTTTAAGAACTGATTATTTCCAGAGTGGTGTGTGTGTATGGGAGGGTGTGTATATGAGACACGTCAAGTCTGTGTTGAAACCCATCAACAGGATTTCAATTGCATCCACTGAGGAGCCCAGGCTGTGATTGTATTGATACCATTCAAAGTGACTTTTTCCTGAGACCATCTGGTTGGGCAACAACCCAACACAATCACCTCTCTCTCTCTCTCTCTTTTTTTTACATGCACATGCTGAAATTCAGTACAAAAGCTTAGAAACACAACAACAAAACAGACACACCTGACTTCATCATGGGTTAGTAGGAAGAGGTCTTGATTGAAGTAAAAACATCTAAGCTAATTACCACTTATGATCTTCAATTACTTGACCTCCCTGGCTCTCAATTTTCTTACTGTAAAATGAGGAAGTGGGACTAAATCAGGGGTGCTTAATCTCAGGACTGTAAACGGTTTTTAAAAAACATATTTTGATAATGATTTCAAAATAAAGGGTTTCCTTTGTAATCCTATGTGTTTTACTTTATGCATTTAAAAACATTATTCTGAGAAGGGATCTGTAGATTTCACCAGACTGCCAAAGGGGTCCATACTCTAAAAAAAAAGTTTATTAATTACTCTTGGACAAGAGGATATCTAGGGTCCCTTTGCAACTCTAAATCCTATAATCCTATGCTAAGATCCCGTAAAACCTCCCAACTATTGAAGACCTGCCCAACACACTGGCAGAAAGGGTCTTTCTTGGTACAACTTCAAATTTTCAGGCAGTTAGAAATTATATAACCACAAATCCATTGTTTGGCAGTTCAACTGGATATTTAAATACTTTTCAAAGTGAGCTTAAGGATCCCTTAAACACTGTTGATAAAAAATAGTTTGCTTTCTGGCTGGGTTATGAATGCTACACAACCCCTGTCCCCAGTTAGGTTTCATTGTACAGGCTGAGCAGCTGTTTTTCCACCATCCAGGCATCAGTATGAAGGGAAGGTTTCCAGAAAAGGCCATCATTCTTCAGATAGGAACATTCCAACCCTTGTGCCAATAATACCAGAAAGTGCAGATGTTCACAAAACAAACAATGTTAAGTACCTGAATCCCTTGCCAATTTACCAAACAGTTTGATTCTGAGTTAAGTTTTAGTCCTCCTCCCAATGAGGTTACATATCTTTTGAAAACACATGCTCAGGAAAGAACTTGGCTTCATTGACTAAAGACTTCAGAGGATAATTCTTTAGGAAATTACTATAATCCATCCTGTAAAAAAGTTCAGTGTCCTGTAATTAAGACACTATTGACACAAACAGTTGCAGCCTAGAACATCCATCTTAAGAACATTCACTTAACTATTTAACCATAAGGTAAATGAAGACAAAATGATACCATAAAAGAGAACAAAATACAAGAACCCAGCATTTATAGCTGTGGAGCTTGTGTTTTCATGAAACTAATGCTAGGCAGAGATGAAGACACATTTAGAAGAGGAAGCTCAAGTTTGTCCAAGTTCTCCACGGCAAGGATGCATTTTTAGAAACAGTGGCTAAATTGTAATAATACGCCTTTTACAAATGTATGTTTGGTTTCTGGATACCACAGAAGGCAATTTGAGGATTTGTTTTAAAAATAGATCTTTAGCTGACCAATGCTTAATTTGGTTAGGCCTTTCCTTTCTTCTGGTTTAATTCAACATTTGGCTTTGAAATGCAACAAAAATTGATCAGCTCCCAGCATTTCCTAGTGTGAAAGCTGCTCTGTACTACTCTTCCAAGTCTTGGGTTACAGGGGTCTCGATGACATTCTACAGGTCTGCAGATGAATTTTTCTATTGTTATTTTAGTGGCACTTCCTTATTCCCAAGTAAAATATATGTTTTGGCATAATATAAACAAAGTAAATATATACCATAAAAATTTATACTATGAACCAATTCTCTTGACTCATTTGGGTTTTGAAGCCAGCATTCCCTTCAGCAGCTGTAGTAGATTGGAGGGCTGATGTTCCAGTGAATAGCATGACGCAGCTACATTACAGACAAAGCCATAGAGTCAAGAGAGCTGGGATTGACTTGAACTATCTAGCTGGAATCACATTTCAGAAAATGTGGGTGAAGAATTTAGGTTCTTATATCATTCATTCATTTATTCAATAACCACTTATTAAATACTTTATTATGTGCCAGGCACTGGGATTACAGATGGAAAACAAATGAAATAATCCCTGTGCTCAAAGACTTTAAATTCTATTGGGCAAAAACAACATGTACACATATGCAAATACGAAATATATGGAAAATAAATAAAAAGCAATTTTGGGGAGAGGAGGGCACTAACATCTGGGGTGATTAGGAAATAGCTTATATAGGAGGTAACACTAGCTAAGCTTTGAAGGAAGCCAGGGATTCTAAGGCACGTAGAAAAGGTGCCTCCACTTTCTCTTGTCTCACTCTCTTCTTAGCCTCTTGCAATCTGGCTTCCTAACTAATCATTCTACCAAAACTTCACTATCCAAAGTTATCAACAATCTAGCCAAAACCTATGGCCTTTTCTCAGTCCTCATTCTTCTTGACCTCTCTACAGCCTTTGGCACTGTTTATTACCCTCTCCTCCTTAATGTTATCTTCTAAGTTTTCTAGACACCACTCTCTCCTGTTTTTCCACTTTCTTATCTGACCATTTCTCACTCTCCAGATGTAGTTGTCCCACAGGGTTCTGTCCAGGGCCCTCTTCTATTACTGCCTCTCTACTACTTCACTTGGTGATCTCATGGATTTAATTAGCATCTCTATGCTGATGATTGTCAAATCTAACAACCTAACCTAACCAATCTACCCCCAACCTCTCTAATGACCTTTAGTCTTTCATCTCTAACTGCCTTTGAGATATGTTGAACTGGATGACCAGTAGAAATCTTAAACTTGGTATATCCAAAACAGAACTCATTATCTTTTTCCCTAAACCCTCTCCACCCTATTACTATCCAGGGCAACCCCATCCTCCCAGTCCCTCAGGCTTGCAAGCTAAGATTCATTCTGGTTTCCTCACTCTCACTTCCCCCCTACCTTGTCATATCCAAGTTGTTGCCAAGGCCTGTTGATTTTACCTTTGCAACACCTCTCCAATATATCCCTTTCTCTCCTTTGATACTGTCATAATGCAGATACAGACCCTCATCACTTCATGCCTGGACTGTTGCAATATCCTGCTGGTGGGTCTGTCTGCTTCTAGTATCTCCCCACTCCCATCCATTCTCCAGTCAGCCACTAAAGTGATTTTTCTAAAGTACGGTCCTCACCATGTTATCCTACTACTAAATAAACTCCAGTGACTTCCTATTGCTTCCTGGATTAAATAAAAAAATTTCTGTTTGGCATTCAAAGCTCTTCATAACCTATCCCCCTCCTACTTTTCTAGTCTTTTTACACTTTACTCCTCCCATCAGGTACTATTTGATTCAGTGACACTGGCCTCCTGACTATTCCACAAATAAGACATCCATCTTTTGTGGATTTTGTTTCACTTGTTGTTAAAGGTATCTCCAAGAGAGTCTTCCTTGATTCTCTTGTCCTTCAGTGCTTGGTCATATAATTCAGAATGAAATTGTCTTCAGATGAAGTCTTTCATGATAGCCCAAGCAGTAATAATTTTTACCTTCTCAGACTTCATATAATATTTATTTTGCTCCTCCCTAAGATAAGCATACTGTATTATTGTGTATTAGTATTATCTGTCTATATCATATCTTCTAGCTACACCATTAGTACCTTGAGGACAGTGATCATAGTAAGAGCTAGAAAGGAGAACTGAGGTTCTCTAATTCAACTTCCTCATTTTACAATTGAGGAAACTGAGGCTAAAGAGGTTAAGTGACTTGCCCAGGGTCATACAATAACTACAAGTATTCTTTTACAGCTATCCTGGAGAAAAGAGGGTACTATCAACAGTGATAGGAAAGAAAGTAACCTTCCCCTACCTACCTCAGTGCTCTGCACACAGTAGATGTTTAAGAAATATTTCTTGAATTGTATCAAACAATGGACCCCTGAAGGCAAGAGCAGGCAACCATTTATGCTACCCATGCCTAATTCTGACTCTTGTTCTTTCCCCAGGAAAATTATTGCTGAATTAGAAAAAGAGGCTGAGCAAAGAAGTCCAACAACTGAGATGTAGCCCAAGGGATAAATACTAGAAGAGGGTGTGATCCAGGGCCAAGGCAACACTGATACAGAGGAGTGAGGAGGAGGCACAGCTGGCATGCTGCCACTATAAAAGAAGGCATCTTAGACAAGGAAGTCGCATAAGACAAACCATAATTTTACCAATACTTATTACTCCCCTTTGTAGTGTGCTCTCCCTAACTTATGCTTTACTTTAGACTGCTGCTTTGGACTCCATTCTTCCAATGGTTTTCTTGATACATTTTGACTTAACCTGGTGTAGCCATATAAAAATGATATGAAAGAAAAAGCCTTTTCTTTCATATCACTTTCATATCATACCACATACTCCCCTTTCTCCAGGATAGTTGCAAAAGAATACTTCTAATTATTGTGTGACCATGGACAAGTCACTTGACTTCTTTAGCCTTAGTTTCCTCAACAGTAAAATGAGAGAGTTGGATTAGAGGGCCTCAGTGCTCTTTTCCAGCTCTTACACTATCATCTGTCCTAAGACCCCAATGCTTCATACCAACGAAGTTCTTACAATATGCCCTGCAGCTGTTATGCTCTGATCAGGAACTCTGGGGACTATGCTTTAGGAGGAGTCAAGCCATTCATCTTGGGAGCTCTCACACACTGGCTGTCCTGATTGGTGAGATCCTGCCATACCTAGCTGGCACTAGGCCTAACCATGTGCCCATCTCCTTGCAGCGTACCCTGTTGCCATGCATGTATTACCCACCTTCTACTTCTTGCTTTGGAAATAGTAATTAAATCAATACAGCTATTGTTTCTGGAAAGGGGATGTTAAGCAATGGACCTATGGCTCCACTCCCTGTGACTTCTCAGCTCAAAGCACCTTTTCTTAGCCACAATTTTTCTCTAAGTGTTGTCTTCCCCGCTAGAATGTAAGCTTTAGGAAAATCACTTTAGTGGTTGAATGAAGGATGGATTGAATTGAGGAGAGACTTGAGGCAGACCAACCCACCAGCAGGCTATTGCAATTATCCAGGCATAGAGTAATAAGGACCTACTAGAGTGAGAGCAGTCTACTGACTGTCTTGCTATTGTATTTGTATCTTCAGTGATAGAGAGGTAAGATACCAACACAGCTATAGTAGAGAATGTCTAAGGACACATAGAAAGTTCTAGCAAGAAGTGTTATTTGATGTGTAAGAGGGTTAACAGTTGTTATTTACTGGGATAGAGAATAGTCAGCATGGGGGTAGGGTGGGGGGGGGGGTGGGGGAATGGCATTTGGGTTGGGCTTTAAAAGATGAGTAGGAATTTAACCCCACCCCACCCCACCCTTTCCCTTCTCCTCCTTTCTTTTCCCTTCCCTACCTTTCTCTTCCCTTCCCTTCCCTCCCCTCCCCTGCCATCCTTCCTGTCCCTCTGTCCACATAGGGCATAATACTCTTATCTGCTTACCTGTGCTCTGCCCAAAGGAATGTAAATTTTGATCTGAATCCTCACCAGATATCTTGGGGTTTATGGGCTAGTTTTCTTTCTTAAGGACTATGACTTAAACCAATTCACTCTGGCTCTCATTGATTGGCCAACAACAGGTCCCAGTCCAGCCCTCACTTAGTGGTCATTGTATGGGCCTGATTGGCTCAGAGTAAATGTAAATAGCAATTGTTTCTGTTTGGTTCAGAAACTCTGAGGGTCCTCCCCTCCCAGATTGATTTTTTTTTTTGACTAGGTAAAAGAGGTCCTTTTTTGTCTCATTTCTTACCTAGACTTAATCATTGAATGGATGTTGCCTCAGTCAAACTGAGACCTGGGAAAGACCTTAGCTTAAAAAGGACTAGGTCTCCCACTAAATAAGGGGCCATCTCCAGTCATCCTGATCTACATCTTGCTGCTGGACCCAGATGGCTCTGGAGGAGAAAGTGAGGCTGGTGACTTTGCACAGCCCTCCCTCGCTCAGATCCTATTCACTTGCAAGTCATGACATCACCTTCCTGATGCCAAGGTCCTCTTCCAGAAGGAAGGACAGACAACAGCTTACCGTACTGTTTGTACATACAAAGCACTCAACGATGCTTGTCTTAAATGAACTTAAATGCTTATATTAACTTTCATTCATTCATTCACACATAATGTATAGCTTGTAGATGTGTATATTTATATACACATCTACATATATGCATGCATACAGTATGTTATCTCTGCACGTTAAATTATAGGGAGATATAAAAGGCATATGTGCTTAAAGTAGGGCACATGTAGGAAGCATGGAACTTGCTAGCTTAATAAACTCTCACCAGACTTGGACGCATTTATCCTCACCCTTAAACGCTCCATTAATCTTCACCACAGACTTCTTTTACACTAGAAGAAGCTATTTATTTCAACCACAATTTTGTCCATAAACAGGAACACACCATTCTCTCTGCCATACTTTCTCTGAAACTTACGAATTGATTTTTGTTTAGTTGTTTTCAGCTGTGTCCTACTCTTTCTGATCCCATTTAGGTTTTTTGTGGCAAAGATACAGAGTGGTTTGTCATTTCCTTTTCCAGCTCATTTTACAGATGAGGAAACCAAGGCAAGCAGGGTTAAGTGACTTGCCTAGGGCCACATAGCTAGTAAGTGCCTGAGGCCATATTTGAACTCAGGAAGATGGGCCTTCCTGACTCCAGGCCCTTCACTCTAACCACTACACCACCTAGCTGATATGTTGATGTCCAGGGACAAATACGCTTTTTTTTTTGTTTACTCCTATTTTTTAAGTCATCTGTATGTGAGTGACTATAGACCCTAGTCATAGACTGCTGTAGTCTAGAGGGATGCAGTCATAGTCCATCAAGCCCTTCTTTCTTAAACCCTTGTGTCTTCTTCCTTACTCCTGACAGGTCCCTCTAGGATGGCTTGAAAAGGTCATAACTTTGAGGGAGGAAAAGTGGACATTTCCTTCACTGTTATTAAAAAAAGCTTGGAAAGGGGAATCAGTCACGCTCACATTTGGACATATGGTCACCATACACAGCAAGTGATGTGATGTGTCATTCAGTAGGAATCTGTCTGGTTTTTCCCATTAGCTTACAGTCAGTTGTCAGTTGTACTTTCTGCTGAAAAATCAGGGCCCCTCTATCAGGGACTTGTCTCCCTCCTTTTGGTGTTTTCCAAGAGATAAAATGACTTAAATTAGAACCATCTGATAACTACTTGCTACATTATTAAAAGCCTTTGCAGAATGCAAAGTAAAGAGTCTGTGTACAAAACAACAAAGTTAAAAGGCAATGATTTAGGAGATGAATATGTTAGGAGAAACTGATATGAAAAAAAGTATATGATCAGGGTGTCATCATCGTTGTTGTTTGTTTTTTTTTCTTGAAAAGGACCAATGACTTCAGGAGGGTGATGTCTTGACCTGCAAGTGAACTGGATTTAACTGAGGCAGATGGGTGCAAGGTCATCAGCCTCACCCTCTTCTCCAAAGTCATCTGAGTCCAGGAGCAAGACATAAGTCAAGATCGCTGGTGATGGCCCAGGATACAGTGGAAGACCTTGGCTTTTTTAAGCCAATGTCTTTCCCATGTCTCAGTTTGGCTGAGGCAATGCCCATTCAGTGATAGAAGGCTGGGTAAGAATTGAGACAAAGATGGCCTAGTTTGCCTTCCTAAAGAATCATTGTTTGTTATTCATTCTCAAGAGGACCAAGGACATCACGTGGGTGATGTCTTTACTCACAAATAAATTGGATTTAAGTGAGGCAAGAGCTACATAAAGCCGTCAGTCTTGCTCTCTCCTCCAGAGTCATTGGACTCCCAATGGAATATTATAGGGCAAGATGAAAGGGATGGTTTTGGAGAATCCTGGGAAACCATATGAACTGGTGCAGAGTGAAGTGAGCAGAACTATGAGAACAATTAATACAAGAACAACAACATTGTAAAGACAAGAAATGTTGAAAGAATAGAATTCTGATCAATACAATTAGCAACTATGATATTAGAGGACTTATGATGTCAAGGCAAACTGTATGATCAATTGGAAGGGTGATGTGGGGAGAGGAAACTACATCATTTTAGCTCAGTTATAAGCCTATTGACAGAAAGTTTATCATGTGATAAGGAGAGATGATGTCTTAGCTTTCTCATGATGACAAAGAAATGTCCAATGAACAAAACTGGGTAAGCATGAGAAACAGAAGGACAAATAAAACATGGAACTGGGAAGTAGCAAGAGATATACCACATTGGTATGGAATGGGGTTTCATGATGGTTGCCCTACCTAACTTACAGGATGGTTGTGAGTAGAGTTACAACTAGGACAGGTTGGCTAGAGATTTTATACCAGGGTATTAAAATCTGGAGGGGTATGTTTCTCCCAGAGTTCCTCTGGGGCACTGTCCCTTATACCTTGGGGTCCTCTTCAGGGCCTGAGCCATACATAGCCCTCTGCATTCAAATATTACTGATCAATACTTGAATCTGTTCTGTCACCCCCAGTTATGTCCCTATACTGAGGCCCAATAAATAGTCCACCATCACATCTGTTCTATATTATGACTACATCTTGTGGTGAAGGAGAGAGAAAGAAGACCGTATTTGAAACCAGATGTGAATCTGAATTCTACTTCTGCCACTTACCAGCTCTGTAATCTTGGCAAGTCACAATCTCTCTGGGTCTCAGTTTGCTCATCTCTAAAAGGAAGGGATTACACCAGATCTCAACGGTCTCTTTCAAATCTTGATTCTATATAATAACTTTTCCAACCCTATTAGAGCTTTCCACCATATTAACTCTTAGAAACAACAGCAGTGATTGACGTTGTAACTGTACTAGTGGTACAGCAAGCATCTTTCTTTTGCTAACAGGGTAGGTGGGGCTTTCTTGGTGATGAGGGAAATTAATACTATGCTATTATATTGATAACCAATTGTTAGTGATCCATCCTTTTTCCTCCTATTTTTGTCAAGACCCCACTCCTGAAAAGGCCAGGAAGTCTCTGAAGTATATGACTGAGTGATGTGATCACTCCTAGCCCCCAGAGCATCTGCTCTTGGTCTAGGCCCCCCTCAAATGAGACCCTGGCTTGTTTACTCTATAAACAAGACCCAGTTTGAGTTAGATGTCCTCTGGAGAGTAAGAGTTGAGAACAAGCCAGCGGAAACCTGACTGAGACGGATTATTTTTTCTGGGTAAGATTGCTAGCAACTCACATTCCTTAGGAGTTAGAGATGGAGGTGACTGGCTACATCTGAGGGCCAGCCCTCTGCCTTCCCCCCTCCCGAAGATGGGGAGGAGCTAAGAATGCTTGGCCTACCTCATTAAAATGTCCACCACTCAGTATTGCCAGGGGAGGTCCCAATAATGTACTCAGGCCTGTTAGAAGGAAGACCTACCTAGATAAAAGACACCATTGGCCCTCTCTCTGGGTTTT
The DNA here is from genome assembly GCF_011100635.1 of Trichosurus vulpecula. NCBI lineage: Eukaryota > Metazoa > Chordata > Mammalia > Diprotodontia > Phalangeridae > Trichosurus > Trichosurus vulpecula. Next base: position 35,128,768 of record NC_050581.1, read on the forward strand.
TGGTTCAAAGGAAGGCACGCCATTGCCTGTCCTTTATTAATTGATCACATGCCCTATTAATAAATGCTATTATGCTTGGAGAAATGGCCTCATACTATTTATTGGTTAAATTTCCCCTCAACAGTACAAAAGTATCCTTTCCCTTAAAAGGGGAGAAAACCAAATTGAAGATGGCAGCAAGAACACTACATTTTGAATCAAAAGAACTGAGTTCAAATCCCAGTTCTGACATTTGCTACCTATGTGACCTTAGGCAAGTCACTTAATTTCTCTGGGTCTCAGTTTCCTTCTTTAGGAAATGAGGAAATTAGAATAGATGGTCTCTAAAGTCCATCTTACCTCGGAGTCTATTGGGCTATAATAGATCTAGTGTGGAGCTTTGGGATATAGAAGGGTTAATTTTGCCTCTAACCTCTAAGAGGAACTGAAAAGTTGGTGGGTCATAGAAATACTGGTGTGGGAAAGTCATTTTTGTTTGATTCTCTTGCAAGCTGGGGAAAAGTAGGGGAAATAAAGAGCAAAATTGGACATCATTTCATCTCTTTTGCACCTAGGCCGGCCACATCCTTAGATTACCTTTGGGGACAGATATGGGAAGCGAATAGTAAGTACATCAGATTTGCCCCTCAGCAAGTGTGTTATGGTCCCATTAATCTCCCCAGGCTGATGATGGGGGAGGGGGGAGAAAGAATGAATTCAGGGAGATGGACAGACCCTAGCTTTTTCTGTGTCTGCCTCCCTAGTGACTCAGGATCTGGCATTGGGATACGTCCAGTGCTTCCTTCATATATGGCTGTTTGTCTGAACACTGGGGTTGGTTCTGAAGATTATAATCTCAATTGACAGGTACTATTCTTAATGCCTTTTCCCGTTTGCATTATGGTAGAAATTCTCTCCTGAAAGTCCATGTACTAGCAAGTCTTGTACTCATCAAAATGTTCATACATTTCAAAATGTGTTCATTACACCAATGAAATTATATGTCTAGACCAAAAATAAAATAATAAAATAAAATAAACAGTTCACATAGGACAAGCATAATAAGAAGAGGATTATTGTTCAGGTGAATTCACATGCTTTTCAAAATCCAAGAAAATTTAATTTGTATATAAGTTTGAGGCTGGTCTTGCAGTAGCAGCCATAATTCAAAGAAATACTTATGTAATTAACCAAATGAACAGAATTTCAAGTCATGCTAATTGGTCTCTCGGTTCTATTCTCTCATGAAGCCAGTTGCGAAATCTAGGGGAATAGCCATCTTGGGAAGGAAAAAGTCAATAAATGTCAAATATGTAAATAACAGAAAATGATTAGAGACTGACTCAAAGCTGTCTTTCTTTTTCGTCTTGATCTTTAATTTCATTGATATGGGAATAATGCAGACCAGCAATTCACCATCTTAGAGGTGCCAGAGGTACTGAGAGATTAAGTGACTTGTCCTTGGTCACACAATTAGTATATGTCAAAGACAGGACTTTTGAATCCAGATCTTCCTCATTCCAAAGCCAGCACTCTACCCACTAAACTGTGGAAGCAAATTAAAAACCTTTTTGGTTCCTCTAGAAATATAAAGAAATATTTTTTTTCCTATAAAGCTCTTTCCAGACTTCCAGGAAAAGCCCCTTGAAATGGTTAGCAGGAGGTTCAGCACTAAAATACTTTTCTCAGGGAAATGGATTAATGGTGGTACCAAACAGTGTAACAAAGAATTAATGTTATTTACACTGTTGCTTTCTTCTCTCCCTCTCTCCCCCAAAGGATTTGATTATTGATCCATCTCAGCCCACATAGATTCCCAAAGTGGGTGATACTGCCCCCTGGGGGGCACTGGAATGATCCAGGAGGAGCCAGTAGCCTTGGGTGCACTTGGGGGGCATTGAGTAAAAATAAGGGGGCAGTGGGAGCGTGAGGAAAGAAGAGAAGAGAATTTTGAAAATCCGTTTGTACATGTTTCATCAGTTATGTAACAGAGTTAAAGTCATAGTGATTTTTTTTAATTTTCCAAATAAACACACAAAATGCAAGTTATGACCAATCAGTGATCAAGGTCTTAACAAGCAAGTGTTGGCAGGTGAACATGCTGTGCAATTTCAGGATGTCCAGCATGCAGGAATATGTGCATGTAATGACTTGTTTATAATACAATACTATATGGTTATATGATGCAATATTATATCATCAAAATTTCAATGCAGCAAAACCCCACAAATTGACAATAAATTATTAAATTTAAGATGTGTCATTTTTAAAAAAAAATTATTTTTTTTGAAATGACACTAATTTCAAAAAACATTAAAGGGTTAAAGAAAGTAGATTTCCAGGGGGGTTGTGAGTAATTTTTTCTTAAAGGGAGCAGTAGGCCAGATTAGTTTGGGAGCCTCTGATCTAAGGGAAGTCTAGTCTATACCTTTCTACTTCTCCATTAAGAAAGGATTAAGAGAAGGAAGTATGTGCCCTTGCTTACCCCCACAGTAAGAAGAGCAGTCCCTTGGTTGCTCAATTCTGGAATATTAACCCAGACTCTTCTTAAGATATCTTTTCTTGGTTCAAGATTCCTATAAATTTACCTGAAGTTGTCTTGGGGCTGTCATGTTGGAAGGGATAGGGGGAACTATGCCAGATAAAATATCTCTTTCTCTTCAAGCTAGAAATGGCTTGGATATAGATTAACGTTATATTAAATGAAATTGTTTCTGGCAGACTTGAGCCTAAAACCAGAGAAGTATTAGTGTGTTAATGTGTGTATGTATCTATCTATAGATAGGTACACACACATACCTATGCTGCCTCTTAGTCATAGTTATTATAGTTTAGACAGTCTCCTGATGAATTTGGACTTTAAAAGATACTATGAGTGAAGACTAGGTTTACCAAAGTTAAAACACTTGCAATACTATGTTAAAATGCAATTCTACTTAAGGTTATTTTTTTTCCTCTTTCATTCTTCAGTATTATGGGGTTTCACTGTGTATTGAATGATGCTTTTTATACTTTGATGGATCTGTAATCTTGCCAATGTGGGTATTGCCGTTAGAAGTACAGAGCACAAGCCATTTATATGTTCTTCTCCACAGGAATCTTGTGTGATTCTTGTCAGTTGTTATGAGTGTTTCCCAGGCTGGGTTCCTTGAGAGCCTAGGGGAGAATTTCATCTAGTATCATGTCTGCAGGACATGTGAATAGGAAGTGAGTAGATTGAATGGAAAAGAAATTTATGATTTTACTAAGGAAAACTACTTCAGCTACTAGAAGCATCAGCTTCATAGGGTACAGATTAGGCTTTTAGATTTTTTAAAGCTCACTTAGAGTTCACAGTGGGAGAAGTGTGCAAGCCTTAGAGTAATAAAAGTTGCTAAAGGTCTATTGTTCCTGTGGGAAATACATCTCTTGATGGTTAGATTTATCAGAGTGTCTTGTGTTGGCAGTAAATTTTCTAAGATGGTGTAGCCCTCCTTCCAGACAGTCAGTTGGGGTCATCCTGTTGTTGCCAGTAGGGGAGGAATAAGACACATCCAGGTCTCTATTTATATAATCCCATACATAGTATGTAAAGTACTTTGCAAATCTTAAAGGATTCTATAATGTTAGCTATTATTATTGATTATTAATATAAAGCAAGACAAAAAAAACAGGAAGACTGATAATATCAAAGGTGTTTGCTATTCTCTTAGAGGATGAGTGAATCAGAGTTCAAATATTAGAAAGATTTCTTACAGAGATTAAGGTCCTACAAATGGCTCCTATTTACAGATGGCATTGTGCTGATGCCATCAAGCTGGAAACAAATGTAGAGCCTCCTAAATGAGATCCATAATCACCCCAAAGAGTTCGGTCTGAAGGGTATTGATTAATGCCTTGATTAATTAATGACTTTGTTATCACCATTTTGCACTCAGAAGGCTTTACAGGATTACAGAATATTTGAGCTAGAAGGGTCTATACAGACCAACTGAGTCCAGCCCCTTCATTTTACAGATGAGAAAAGAGGCCCAGAGACAGGAAATGATTTCCCTATGGTCACAGGATGAAAGAGTGTTAGAACCAGGCCTCGAATTCAAACTTCTGAGTCTAAGCTCAGTGCCCTTTAATACTGGGACCTTAATTTCCTGGAACAATAATCTAGCAATATACCTCTTCATTTTTAGAGATTCATGACATGACAGGAAAGTCATTTCCTGGTACAGTTCTTGCCCACATCCTTGTTGCCAGTTGTCTGATCTCTTCCGTATAAGAGATGTCTTGTTCACCAAGTAGGCAGCTGCTGATAAATCTTTCCAGATACTTCACAGATTTGTATTTAAAGTTTTGAGCAAATTTCCTTTAAACATATTGCCCCTAAAATATTAGCCTGATAGATTTTGAGCCTGGATTCATTCTGACATCATTAAAAGTTTGAATTTAAAAGAAAGGATCATAGAGGTTTTAAGACAGACCTACAAACTGCAAGTTTAAATTTTCATTGTTTTCCCTCACAGGATAAACAATCCTAATTATTGTTAAAAACAAATAAAGAAACTGAACTTTTCAGCTTCTTAAATCTCCATGCAAGGTATTCAAACACATCTCAGCCTTCATGTTCTCAAGAGTTTTTCTATTTCCATAATCAGAATTTTCAAGGGTTCCTATTTAAATTTTGCTGCAACACAAATTGCTCATATGCTCGAATTGCAGTGTTCTAAGAGTGAAGGTACATTTAACCTTGCTCATACTTCCTTTGCTTCATCATATGTGCTGACACCTGTTACATGGTATAGTATAAAATAAGATGCTGGCAGGCAAGACTGACATATAGTTCCCCCAAAAAAGGGGAAAGGTAGGGTCTGTTTCCTAATATCCTATTCAATGTAAATGACTTTCCTTTCTCACTTGGTGACCTCCTCAGCTCCCATAGGAACTATGGGTTCAATGATCATCTCTATACAAATAACTCCCAATTCTACATATTCAGCCTGCTTCTCTTTCCTGAACTTTAATTTTGCATCATCAACTACCTATTAGATATTTAGAACCAGATGTCCCATGAACAGATATTTCAAACTAAACACATCTGAAATCAAACTCTTTATTTTTTTTATAATGAATTTAGCAAATGTCAACAATCACAAACATTTCAATATGCAAAGAACAGAAAGGAGGACTGACATGAAACTATGAACTTTGGTCACATGCAGTTTGTTTTTTAAAGTGCTCATTAAATTGAACCTGGTACTAAAAAAAACTGTTCTGCTTGCCTTTGTTCTCTTCTAAAGTCCTTCTGATCTTTTCTATGTATTTAAAAAATCTTCCATTGAAGCTTTATTTTTTATTTTCTTTCTTTTAAGAAATTTCTATCAATACTTGCCGACTTTTCCCCTTCTCCCACATCTTTCCCCCCAAACTCTCTCCTCTTCCAGAGTTTCCTATTTCTGTTGAAAACACCTTCCAGTTGCCTAGGTTTGATACCTCAGTGTCATCTATGACTTCTCATTCACTCATCCTGCACTTTCACTCAGTTGCCAGATTTCACAGCCCTACTTTTGTCAGCTCGAATGGTTTGACCTTGCCTTTGGGATTAAATATAAACTCCTGCATTTGGCATTTGAAGAACTTTACAACCTAGCTCCAACCAACTTTTCCAGCCTTATTACACATCGTGGTCCAGTCATATTTTCATTCTATAGCCCAGTCAAACTGGTTTTCTTACTGGATCTCATACCTGACATTGCATTTCCCACTCTGTGACTTTGTACTGGCTGTTTCACCACTACTGTGCACTCTCTCTCCTAAAGCCCTTCTCTTAGAATTGCTAGTTTCTCAGGCAGACTTCAGAAAAACCTGGAAAGACTTATATGAACTGATGCTGAGTGAAGTGAGCAGAACCAGGAGAACATTGTATGTAGTAACAGCCACAGTGTGTGATGACTGACTTTGATAGACCTAGTTCTTCTCAGCCATGCAAGGACCTAAAATAATTCCAAAGGACTCATGATGGAAAATGCCATCCACATCCAGAGAAAGAACTATGGAGTCTGAATGCAGAGTGAAGCAGACTATTTTCTTTTGTTTTGTTTTTTCTTTCTTATCGTTTCTCTCATTCATTACAATTCTATACAACATGACTAATGTGAAAATATGTCTCATAGGAATGCATATGTAGAGCCTATATTGGATTGCATGTCATGTTAGGGAGGATGGGGGAGGGAGGGGGAGAAAATTAAAAACAAAAGAATTGCTAGTTTCTTTTAAGATTCAACTCAAGTTTCACATCCTACATGAGTACTTTTCTAATTTCCCTAGCTATTACTGTCCTCCCCTTAAAACACCCTGAATTTATTTTATATGTACCTATACACATAATCTCAATACTACTAATAATATTAATGTTAGTATTTTATCTTCTATAGATAATCTATGATTTATTCAATATGTTGTTTGTACATAGGTGTTTGCATGTTGTAATTCATCAACAGCAAGTGCTTTTTTTTTTGGTCCTTTCTTTGTATCTTCAATGCTTAGCACAGTGCCTTGTAGATAATAGGAAATTAATAAATGCTTGTTGACTTACTGACATATAGATGTTGTTTTTCCTAGTAAGTGCTTAATTTGTGGCTTGCTGATTGAGCTCTATGAGTGCTTTTTACTGTATCAGTGTTAACAATATAATGGATTACTTTCTTATTTCTTTTGGATATTCTCCAAAGAGGATTACCTCAATATCTTAGAAGCCTTTCTCTAGTTCTTTCAATACTTTATGGATACCAGTGCAATGCTCATGGTTATCCATCTGTTTCTCCTTGACTCCCACTCCTTCCATTTACTAGGTCTTACTGAAACCTGTCTCCCCTTAGATGACACAGCCTCCTTGGCTACTCTTTCCAGTACTGGCTGTACCTTTACTCTTTCCCCTCAGACAGAAGAGTTGGATTACTCCTTGCTCCACATTGCTTCTTCTAGATGCTCTCTCTACCTCCATCACTCAGTAACCTCTCCTCCTTTGAGGTTCATGCTATTCAAACCTACCACACAAACAAAATGCTGGTAGAGGTTGTCTTGCCGTTCTGTTGCTTTTGATTGTGTCTGACTCTTAATGACCCTATTTGGGGTTTTCTTGGCAAAGACACTGGAATAGTTTACTATTCCCTTCTCCAGCTTATGTTACAGTGGTTTGCTATTTCCTTCTCCAGCTTATGTTACAGATGAGGAAACTGAGGCAAAACAGGGTCACACCGCTAATAAATGTCTGAGGCCAGATCTGAACTCAGGAAGATTAGTCTTCCTGACTCCAGGCTATTGTCTACAGACTCCCAGGTCACTCCACTTCCTCCCTTAATGAGTTTAGTACATGGCTCACAATTTTTCTCCCCTCTCCAACTTTTGCCTTCATATTAGGGGACTTCAAAGTGCGTATTGACTCTCTCAAATATCCTAACCTCTCAATTCCTTATTCAATTCACTTCCCATGACCTACTGCTCCATCCTACCTTAGCCACACACAAAAATGGTCACAGCCTTGGTCTTGCCATCACCCAGAAATATATCAACTCCATGTTCAAGAACTCCAAACCCCTTTTATTTGGCCATAATCTATTGGCTTTTCATGTCTTTCTCTGCCTTCCCTTACCAAGCCCTACTCTTCATCTATACCATGACCTCCAATTTCAACTGACTGACCTTTCCACCGTATACCATTCCACACTTTCCCCAGGAGAAAATTTAGAGAGTGAAAACATTTAAAAGAGTGACTTCAACAGATTATACTATTTTCATATGTGGTACAGTTTGATGTTGCTAGTACATGCACTACTTCAGCTGTATAGAAACAACTAAGCTTAGCACCTAGTTAGCAAGAATATTTAGTTAAAATAGAAAACTCCCAGATGGCCTGCATTGTTAATAACATCCATCTGTCAGCTACTATAGTAATTAATTCCTCCTCTAGTTAATCTGAATTTGCCTTAATTATTTCTTACATTATTTTCACATCATGAATTGCAAAGTTGATTTGGGGGTGCTTTTACTGTTATTTTGCTCAGCTTCCAAAATTGCTAGTTAAAGTTCTAGAGAAGATAAAAATTGTACTGTCTACCTCCCTGGGTTGTTGTAAGGAAAGCCCTTTGTAAACCTTAATTAATGTGAGTTATTATTATTAAAAACTGTCTGCATTCTCAGTCTACTTCTCCATTCTAGGCTAAAACTGCTTTTCTCCAAGCCACTCAAATCTCTTTTCAACAGCTTCTCTGGTTTTGGCCTATAGAATCCCCTGGACTCTGTATCTTCTCCCTTCTTTGGGCACACAGTTATCTGATCATCTCCCCTAATGTTTCAGCTTTCAAACTTCTACATATTTTCTAAACCCAGAATTTCTGTAAGAGCTCTGAGTTTCTTCATTCTTGTACCACCTGTTGTATGTATTCTCCCGATTCGTTGTTGTTCTTCAGTCTTTTCAGTCACATCTGACTCTTCATGACCCCATTTGGGGTTTTCTTGGCAGAGATCCTGGAATGGTTTGCCATTTTCTTCTCCAGCTCATTTTATAGAGGAGGAAACTGAGGCAAACAGGGTTAAGTGACTTGCCCAGGGTCACACAGCTAGTAAGCATCTGAGGCCATATTTGAATTCAGGAAAATAAGTCTTCCTGACTCCAGGCCTGGCACTCTATCCACTGTACCACCAAGCTGCCCCATTAGTAGATTTTATAGTGCTTATCCTCTCAGAGCTTGATGGCTTTTATGTACAGTATTTTGTGTCAGGGAAGATGAGACATCAGGGGCCTGCTGCTTGTCTTGGGTTTGCAAGACAGTTTTGAGCATAGATTCATGGAACAGGAAGTAGCCCGACCATTCATTAATGGGCTTCTCCACCTCCTCTTCTTTCACCTTGGTGATTAATGGTCATCATGTAGTCTAGTTTATTGGTTTTAACAATCTTCATTGCATAGTCCAAGATGTTGGTGCATTCCATGATGTTGCAGGCCCTAATCTTGAAGACAAATATACAGAGGATGACAGTGCCCGAGCTCACATCCAGGATGACCTTGTTCCTGAATAGGTGCTGGTTATGGAACACGGAATTCATAGGGAAGTGTCTGTGTCTCATCCTTTAGCATTTCCTTGGGGAAACCAAAGTGGGAATAGAATGTCATGTTTTCACTGTGGAGCTTCTTGTGGCTCTCCAGTTGTGTGTAGGGTACTTTAATGACCTTGTTCATGACCTTGGCTGCAATTGCCAGTTTCTTTGCCCCTTCCTATCCACTTCCCACTGGTTGATGTTGATTAGGATGCTAACTCCTCCTGATACTTACAGTATGGAAGGCCTGGGTTTATAGCCTGCCTCAGATAGTAACTAATTATGTGACATTGGGTAAGATAATGTGAAAAATGATTTTAAATCTTAGTAATTAGTGTCTTGGAGACTTAGAGTTCCCCTCCAACCCCTTGCCCCTTAAGGATTCAGTCTCTTCTTTACGAGGACATTACTGATGATGAGATTGCACTGAATCTTCTTATCCTGGTCAAACCCCACACAAGCATGAATTTTTTTTTATCCTACTCAGGCTTGGGTAGAGACAGATTCTTCTGCCTGGATGGCCCAAGGCTGGGAGTGGTCTGGTATCATTGGGATGGAGGATGGTGATCTGATAAAAGAGGTATTTCCTCTGTTGGGAAGTAGGGTAATATCAGTCCCTGTTAAAAAGGTATATAAACAGGGTACCCTGACTTTCAAATCGAGCCAGTTCTAGACTGTAACTCCCATGCAATGCATGGCAAGCCAGAGAGAAATAAAAGCATGGACACACACACACACAACCTAATTTAGATTGTCTTTCTTGGATTTTTCGGGTCAACAATAGAGTACTTATTAAGGAGCTATTACATGGTAGGCACTGTGCTAAGTACCAGAGACATAAGTAGAAGTAAGCAAGATAGTTCCTGCCCTCAAGAACGTTTCATTCCAGTGGGGACAGAAAGTCTTTTTCCCTATTCCCCTATAATTATCACAGCTCACATTTATAGTGTATGGCTCTTAAAGCTCTATAAAGGACTTATCACAATATCTTTGTGATGTAGGCAGTAAAGATACCTCCCTTCTCCCCCCCTTAGGAATAACTGATGTAATAACTTGCCAGGAGTTCTAGTCCTGAATTCTTCACCACTTTTAAGGGCAAAGTGGAGAAAGATTCCTGGAATCCCCTTTATTTTCTGTTTCAGAAGGAGACCAGGCTTTACTTTGAGAATGGGTAGGAGTCCTTTGACCACGGCAGAAATACAGTCTTTGCAGCAGATCATTTCAAAATTCACTCCACTCTCCAAACTGGCTAGAAATGAGATCCTTAGACCTCTTCCCTTCTTACTAGTAGGTCCATTGGAGAATCCCTTTGGCAAACTGCTTGTTTTTTCATCTCTAGAATGATCACTTTCCTTCTCATTTCCTTAGCATTTTTCATCATTTTAAGGGATTTGACAGCCTCATCTAACTTTTCTTTCTCTTGTCTTATTAAGATTTTTCTCTTTTTATCTTACCAACAAGCTTTTCATCTTCCTCCCCTTCCTCTTCAGATCTTTCTCCTCTTCACCTTTTCCTTATATCAAGCCAGAATCTGAGATTTCATTAGGCAAAAAAAAAATTACTGCTCTGGTACATTTCAGGATTTTATGGAATCATACATTCATATTACTAGAGGGCTAATTAATAGTATGCAAACTACCACTGTGTGTAAAAAAAGGTTAAAAAGAGTTAACTGGAAACAGTACTGAATGTGGAGTCAGAAGACTTGAATTCAAATCTTGATTGTCACCCTACCCTACTCTGCCTCTGGCCTGCAATTTTCTTCATCTTCATCTGTAAGATGAGGGGGTTGGATTTAATGACCTCTAAGGTTCTTTCCTGATCTAAAGCCAGAGTCTCCAGCGAGAAATTATTTTTCTATTATATTAATAACCAATTATTAATTAGGATTCAGGCTTTTCTCCTCTGTTTCTTCATTGAGGCCTAGCTTATGTGGAAGGTCAGCCTCTAAAGAACATGGCTGATTGAGATTACTCCTAACCCTTGGGAAACATACTCTTCCATCTTGGGCCAGACACCATGCAACTAGGAGAACTTCCTTCTGTTTAGAGCCTAAACAGAATCCAGTCTGGTTGAGTTCTTGCCCCAAGGAAAACAGCCCCTATTCTTGTAGCCCTTCACTAGAATTTAGGGTGACCCAGCTCATGAAGGAGAAAATCAACCAGAGTGGTATGGGTGGAGATGGATTCCCCTGTCTGGGTTGCTGGAGGTGCCTGAGTCTCATGATCAAGCCACATTCTCAGCCGAAGGAATGGAAGTCTTCTAGCCCATTACCTCACTAAATATCCACCAATCAGGGTTGATTTTCACTTGTCAGGGGCATTCCCTTTCAAAAAATATTTGAGACTTTCAGGATCTCCTTGCTTTTGTCTTTGGTTATGGAGAGAAACCACTGACCATCACTTTATTATGCTAGCCTAATTATTAAACTGATTATTAATTGTAGGCAAACTCTGTCTCTCAGGTTTTTTCATTTGTAACACTCCATTTTAGAGATGAGATTGTTTCAATGAGAAGTAAATTTGTTAAGTATTTCTTAGCTAGTAAGTAAGGTGGGACTTGAACTCAAATCTCCTGGTTCCTGGGTTCAATACTCACTACATTATTTCAATAATTCAGACCATCATCCTCACCCTTAAATAGAATGAAACATTATTAGGTAATACTTATGTTTTTGCTTATGTACCTTTTAGGTTTTTTTTAAATTTCAAATTAATATAACACTTAAAATGCAATGTTATAGAAAAGACTGGTTTCAGACAGGTGGCATTGAAAGACAAAATCTGCATGTCCTAGGGTGACTCACTCACACATCAAAGCACAGTTTTTAACAAAGGATCTGAACACTTGAAGGGTAATGTTTATCCTCAATTGTTACAGTTTTTTTTTTAAATAATCACTTTTCAGTCTCTACTGAGAATTGGCTTTTAAGAGAAATATTTTGGAGTGAATTATTCTCTCTTCTCCCTCACTCTAGCCTAGGAAATATTGTCAAGATAACTTTTGGTTATCTGCTCTGCATTTAGCCTAGACAAAAAACAGAAAACAAAAAACCCTGGTCTGCAAAAAAAAAAAAAAAAAAGCCTTCTCTTGATTTGTGGCTTTTCAAGCATTATCTTTAAATGTGGGCATCACCTGAAAAGATTCTGAAACATCTGAAAAACATTGTCTTTGCAGGCTATTTGGAAGACTGATCACATAAAAGCAGACAGAATGGAATCTTTGGGAGCGTGTATCACTAGCTTAAAAAAGGGTTGTGTTTTCTGCTTGAATTTTAGTTGTGGAATTATTGAGATGCAACAAAGTGCACTTTGGAGCTGATGTCAGGGTTATCCACTTATGAGGAGAGAAGTCTGAAAAGTAACATTTAAATACCTCATTAGGGGCAGCGGCCCAAGCTCCCTTTAAAATTTAGTGCCCCTCCCTCTTTTTGGACTTAGTCTCTCTGTCTTTGATGTTTAGTCCTGCCCTGGGGTCCAAACAACTAACAATTAATCTTTACATTTATACAGACATGATGGTAGAGGGGGAAAAGCATTGGATTTGGAGTCAGAGGGCTTGAGTTCAAATATAGGTTCTGGAGAACTTTGGGCAAGTCACTTAAGACTTAATTTCTTCATCTTTAAATGAGAAGCTTGGGGGCAGCTAGGTGGCACAGGTCCTAGAGTCAGGAGGACCTGAGTTCAAATCCGGCCTCAGACACTTGACACAGTTGCTAGCTATGTGACCTTGGGCAAGTCACTTAGCCTCAATTGCCCTGCCAAAAAACAAACAAACAAATAAAACAAAATAAAATGATAAGCTTGGGGTAGAAGATGATCTTTAAGGTCACATATGACCTTATGGAGCTCTTGACATTCCACATCTAAGGCTTGGTTTTCCAGTCCAGATTACTCTCCATTTAGCCAATAGTCAGTTAGAGCCAGACCTACCCAAAATCAGAGTAGGCCGTCACTTATCTATAATAAGATGGTGAGGGTCTCCCCCAAACCCACCCCCCTCCCTGCCTGTCACCATAAGTGCTATGTATTTTAACTTTCTTAAAATATTATGTTACAAAGGAAGGAAATAAGCACTTAGTAAATGCCTACTGTATGCCAGGTACTGTGCTAAGCACTTTATCAAGATCATCTCATTTGATCCTCACGACTTTTCTGGGAGATGGGTACTATTATTATCCACATTTTACAGAAGAAGAAACAGGCAAATAGAGTTTAGGGGACTTGTCTAGAGTCAGACAACTAGTAAATATCTAAGGCCAGATTTGAACTCCAGCCCAGTGGTCTATCTAGTAAGCTATCTAGCTGCCTAAGGAAGGGGAATGTTAGCAGAAATCTTTATTCGATTATCTATAGCTGGGGTGATGTGAGAGGGACAGAAGCTGGGATAGTGGTAAGGCAGAGTCCAGAGTGAGAATGATGCCTGGTTTGGGTGTGTTGCCACATTAAAGGGACACTTGACAACCAATGGGTAACATGTAGATGCTGGAGGCAATGGAAGGAAAATCCCAAAGAAAGATACTGGATCCCTAGGGGCATAGACACATTGCTCCTTTTGGAGATGCCCAGCATCCAACTGAAGGTTATTCAGCCCCATTTCCCAATTACCTTTATTTATATGCGGCCCTTAGCTCATGAGAGGCAGTGTGGCATAGTAGATAAAGAATCATTCTCAGATCAAGGAATACCTGAATCCAAGTCTCACTTCTGAAATACTGGCTGTGTGACCTTAGGCAAGTCACAACCTCTCAATGTTCTAGGCAACTCTAAGACTATACATTGCAAAGAAGCACAGGTAGAAAGGGTTCCTTCAATTCTTTTATTAATAATGTCATAGGTCCAGTCCTTACCCCATAGCTAATAAAGAGCTCATTAGTACAAAATTCTTGCACATCTCCTAAGGACAGATTTTTGCATCTCATTTTCAGCACAGCCCTATGGATTGATCAATCAATCAAACATTTATTAAGTGCCTACTATATGCCAGGCACTGTGCTAAGCACTGGGGATACAAAAAGAGACAAAGACAGTCCCTGCGCTAACGGAGCTTACAATCTAATAGGAGAGACAACATGCAAACCAATATATACAAAGCAAGCTATATACAGGATAAAATGGGGAATAATTAAAAGAAGGAAAGCACTGGAATTAAGAAGGCTAGGGAAGTCTTCGTATAGAAAATGGGATTTTAGTTGGGACTGAAAGGAAGCCAGGGAGGTCAGGAGTCAGAGCAGAGGAGGGAGAGCATTCCAGGCTGGGGGACTGTTATCAAAAGATAAAGAATTAGTCTTGTGACATTTTATGATTAATATATTAAGTTAATTTTTGTTTTGTTTTAGACTTGTGACTTTATCCCTATGGGTAACATCAGGTAAGAAAACTCCCTTAGTCTCTGTATTATACATTTTATTTATTATTTATATGTAATACATATGATATAGAAATCTATGATAATATATGACATATTTTGATTATATTTTATATATTGTCTATATGTAACATGATATATAATTGTGTTGTTAATTATAATATACATAATATAAATTACAGCTACACTGTAATTTATAGTCAGATTTCTGCTTGGACAAAGAGAAGTCTTGACTTGCTGGGCCACATCTTAGACAGGACAAAGACAGGGGCCAGGTCTGTGAGTTCACTTGGCTTAGGGAACTCCCTGGATGAAGAAATCCCTTCTACTAATGCTGTCCACACTCTCTCTGCAAAATAGGCTGAGAAAGTTGTCCACAGCACTGAGAGGTTAAGCAGGTTTCAGAGGCAGGCATTGAACCTAGATCTCCTAAGGTCTGAGGCTGGCTCTCCATCTGATGCCCCTTGCTACAGCTCCACATCCGAAGAGATACCAAAAACCCCATACTGATTACCACTAAGAAAATTAGATGCTCATGTCCAAAAGGTAAGCCTGGGGTGGGGCTGGGGTTCACTTTCTCAAATCACTCCACCTCCCTAATAGTACCTACTTGGGAGAAGGCAGCAATTCACTAAGCCCTGACTTGCCTCTATAAGGTTTATCATCCTCTGCCCTCTTGTGGCTAGGTTATCTCTGAATATTGTCTTGGTCTCTTGAGAGAAACTGGCAAGGCCTTTTTTGAGCCTTTGCCCACTGGAAAACACAGGACAGCATAAGATCTAAGAGCTATAAAAGCATCTGCCTGTGCCAAACTCAGAAAAATAACACTTTCAAATAAATTCTGTGAGTTACTGGAGTTTAGCACACCAGCAGCTTGTAATTGGTTAAAGCTAACATTAAACCATAACAACTTAGGTTTATACAGGATCATGGGATCATAGATTTAGAGCTGTAAGGGACCTCAGAGTATTTTGGTTTATCACATTTTTAACAACACATATTTAACAATAATGCTGTGAGGTAGGAAGTCCACCTATTATTCCGTCATTTTTCAGTCGTGTCCGACTCTTTGTGACCCCATTTGGGGTTTTCTTGGCAAAGATACTAGAGTGGTTTGCTATTTCCTTCTCCAGCTGATGAGGAATGCAGATGAGGAAACTGAGGCAAACAGGGCTAAGAGACTTGCCCAGGGCATCACACAGCTAGCATCTGAAGCCAGATTTGAATTGAGGAGGTTGTCTTCCTGTTTCTCAGCCTAGTGCTCTATCCACTGCGCCATCTGGCTGCCTCACATTTCTTGATATCCCCCTTTTTAACAAGGGAAAGAACTAAGATTCAGAGAAATGAATGTGTGACTTACCCACAGAGTAACGTTGACTCTGTGATTTGAACCCAGATTTTTCCTGACTCCAGGTCCGGTGCTCTATACCTTGGACAAACTAGGCACTGTTAGAGCAGTTCACACTTGTTTTAAGATTTCTAAAGTGCTGTCCTCACACCAACCGTGTGAGATGGGCAATGCAAGAATTATTATCCCTACTTTACAGATAAGAAGACTGAGGTTTAGAGAACTTAAGAGACCTAGAATCATATAGCTAGAAAATAGAAAAGGTAGGGTCAATAATAATAATAGCTAACATTTACATAATGATTACAAACATTATCTCATTCTATCTTCACAACATCTTACAGATGAGGAAACTGAGGCAGAGAGCTTAAGTGACTTGCTCAAGGTCACATATCAGAGGTCATATTTGAACTCGGGTTATCTTGACCCTAGGCCTAGCTCCACTTTGTCACCTCTGCCTCAGAAGACTCACAGTATCTTAAGTCTTCTGAATCCAAGTCCAGAGCTCTTTCCACTAAACCATGATGCCTACCTACAGACAGTAATAGCTAACAATTATTTTCTACATACTTATTTTTGTTGGGGTTTTTTAGACAACTCTCCAAGGGAAAATAATATTT
This sequence comes from Trichosurus vulpecula, assembly GCF_011100635.1. NCBI lineage: Eukaryota > Metazoa > Chordata > Mammalia > Diprotodontia > Phalangeridae > Trichosurus > Trichosurus vulpecula. Next base: position 35,145,148 of record NC_050581.1, read on the forward strand.
TGGGAATGAAAAGCCACATGGAGGAACCATATAATCATTCAGATTTAAATACTATGGCTCTGTCAAATCCTGGACTCTCTGGGACTTCAAAGGGGATTGCACGTGTATAAAGGATTCAAGGGACCTCAGAGGTCACCCCTTCCCACGTCTCTGACTCTGGAGCTCTTTCCCTTTCTCCTCTATTCCATGCATGTGGACTGCAGATGTGTTTGGATTCTCCTGATCCAAGTCCTTCAATGCTAGGGTCAAATTATGTCACTTAGGAACGCGAAGAATAGTTTCCTCCCTATACTACCCTGGCCACAGTCTGCCACTACCACACCCATAGCCCTAGCTAGACATTTAGTTGTGGGTGTCTAGGGAAGTGAAACGTAAATATGTCTTCAAACTCCAGTCTCAACATCTGGTACACCTGCCACACCCATGACCCAACCTCACTGGGCAGGGACCCTAAAAAAACTCCTAACAACAAAAAATAATGTATGTATTATAATATATAAACAAAATATGATAATCTATTTACAATATATTATAATTAATGGCACAATTATATATTATATTATATATAGACAATATATGAGATATAATCAAAATATGTCATATACTATGATAGATTTCTATATCATATGTGTTACATATAAATAATAAATAAAATGTACAATAATTATATAATTTAGGTTTATATATAATTATAATAAGCTTGGTTAGAAATGTTGACTTTACAACTAAGAGGATAAATTAGACTAAAATAGCTTACAATCATAGAGCACCAAAGCCTTGCCTTATCGTGGTTCTAATCTTCCCTTCTCTGGGCCTTAGGTTCCTTAAATAACCCCTAAGGTATCTTTCCATCTCTAAATATATGACTGTAATCTATCCATGGGTATCCAATACATGGTTTAACTTGGGCCTGTTCTTACTCACTGAACACTGAGGCCTGATCTTATCCCAGGGCCAGCCACTATGCTTACTCTGGACCTCAGCCTCCTCATTTGTAAAATGCAGGGGTGAGACGATAGCTCCTAAAGTCCTTTCCCCCTAGGATCTTTGGGCTTCTTGACTCCAAGGGCATCCATTATTTCACATCAATATAACCAATGAGGCTTGCTTTGTAAAACATAATATCGTTACTTTTTCCTCACTCCATCTAAATATCTATCAGCATTCTTATCCGTTCTCTTTCCTTTTTTCTATAAATGTTCATAGATAGAGCCTACTCCGTTCTGGGTTTTCTTTTTTTGGCTTTGTATTATTTCCTAAAGATATTTCCCTTTTTCTTAATTCTTGTTAATCTTAATTATATTATGTTATCTATTACACTCGGGCCACTAGGTGGCACGATGGATAGAGTGCCAGGCCTGAAGTTAGGAAGATTCATCTTCCTGAGTTCAAATTTAGTCTCAGATCCTTACTAGCTGTGTGATCCTGGGCAAGTCACTTAACCCTGTTTCACTTAACCCTGTTTGCCTCAGTTTCCTCATCTATAAAATGAGCTGGAGAAGGAAATGACAAACCACTCCACTATCTTTGCCAGGAAAACCACGAAAATGGGCATAAAGAGTTGGACATGACTGAAATGGCAGAACAACAAAAATCTATTGCACCAACATATTGCAATTTACCGAATTGCCCCACAGTTATTGGGTATTTAGTTTGCTTCCAGGTTGTGTGTTATTTTTTTTTACAATTATAAGTAGTACTGCCATAAAATTATTTGAACACATATATCTTTTCTCATTTGTTTAATGGCTCCTAAAAATAATATTTCTAGGCTACGGCCCAACAGTTGAATTATTACATCCATGAATTTCTTTATAGGCTTCATTAATGTCTTCACTCAATGGATATGGTGGACTTCAAAAATTTCCCATTACCAAAAGAGATGGCTCTGGTTCTCTTCAATATCTTATTAGGATGTGGGACCCATCTACAGAACCATAACTAACTGGCCAGGGTCCAGTGGCCTTTGGCACAAGTACGTATACCCTAAAGAACAAGGATAAGTTTGGAGTAAAGTTTCTCCCTATGGAACTTGGCAAAACTGCATGCTCTCTACTCCTTAGATAGAATTGGATTCAGAGTAGAAAACCTCAGAGGTTTTCCAGTTGAACTCTTGCCCATAGCATGAATCTCCTCCACAGTATCCCTGGTATGTGGTGATTCACCTTCAGATAGCAATATGGAACTCATGTTCTCCTGATGTGGCTCACTCCACTTTTGGACAGCTCTAATTATTTGATAATATTTCCTTATCTTGACCCCAAATTTGTCTCTCTCTAAATTCTACCCATTGCTTTTAATTCTATCTTCTGAGACCAAGTGAAACAAATTTTTTTCTACCATGAAACAGCCCTTCCAATCCTTGAAGCCAGTATCAATTCCCTTATATTATCGCCACCCTAGTTAAGTCTTCTCTTTTCCAGGTCCTTCCATTTGATCCTCACATGACATGAGTTTTGTTGTTCAGCCACTTCAGATTTTGTTAGTCATTAAACATTTATTAAGCATCTAGTATATGCCAGGCACAATGCTAAGTGCTGGGGATATAAATATGAAAAAGAATAATGGTTTTCCAACTCCAGGAGTTTTTAATATAATGAAGGAAGACACACACAAAAGGAAGCTGAAAAGGGGAAGGGAGGATACCAAGTGCAGAGGATGAGGAAGTTGTGCAGTTGGGTGGGAAAAGATGACATGACTGTCCTTGGTCCCCTTTTTAAGTGGAGTATCTGGGACAGGGTGGGGAACCTGTGTTGTTGAGGCCACATGTGGCTTTCTAGGTCCTTGGGTGTGGCCTTTTTACAGAACAAATTCTTTTATTAAGGGGATTTGTTCTGTGAAGTTTGGATTCGGTCAAAGGGCCACACTTGAGGACCTAGAGGGCTACATGTGGCCTTGAGGCCAGAGGTTCCCTGCCCCAATCTGGGAGGAAACCTCTCACCAGCACCCTTTACCTACTCCAATCAGAGGGAGGAGCTCCAGAGATAGGAGATGCCAAGGAGGTGTGAGTTTCAGAGTTGATGTGATCTTATAGGAAGGTTAGCTTCTGGAGACAATGATGAAGTCCAAGAGACCAGCATGGTGAAATGAAGCATTTCAATGTCCCTCCTAAACTGTAGTGTCCAGAGCTAAATATAACACTCTGGATGTGCTTTGTTTGACATAGGGAAGAGTATAGTGAGCAGACTCTGGACTTCCACATTCTACTAGCATAGTGGGTCCTTATTCTGGACACTATGCTTCTATTAATGCAAACCAAGATCAGGTTAACCTTTATTTTTTGGTCCCTCATTAGAACTGTAATTTCTTACTTGTACGTAGTTAGCAATATCGTAACCTTGCCAAAATAGGATTTTTTGGGTTGTGTTGAAAAAGAGTATATTGCTGCTGATAACTTACTATAAAAGTAATTCATGCCCCAAAGAATATCCAAAACTTGGGACTGAACAGGCCTGAGTCTAATCTCAGGAGCTGATTCCCCAAGAGTCCTCATTGTCCTTACCTGGAGTTTATTTCAGGAAGTTCTCCAAATATAGCATAGATATAGCTCATATCTAGGTTTCCCCAAGTGTGAGTTGACAGGGTCTCTAGCTCCCATATGCACACCCAAGGTAACAATATGGGTATGAGCAGGAAAAGATAGCTTTTATTCCATCCCAGACAAAATGCAGAGGATGCCTAGGCACAGAATCCAATACACTGATAAAGAAAATAAAACATGGGACAGACAAGGGGTCCGTAAACAGAACTGTACTTGGTGATACCACCAGGGCAAACATTCTAGTAAAATCTATCTTTATCTCACAAGATCCTTCAAAGCGTTCCCCCTGACCCCTGCCCCCAACCCTGACCAGACTCATAATTACCTTTGCTATTTGAGCTCCCTCTAAAAGGCAAATACATCTCAGGGATGCTGGACCCTTCCCTCTAGACCTGCGCTGTCTAAAGATTTTACTGTAATAGTGGGAGTGGTGTGCTATAGTGGGGTTAAAGACAAGAAGACAGTTCACATTCAACCTTTGACACATACAACTGGTGTGACTGGGTAAGCCATTTAACTTATCAGCTCCTGAAGCAACTCTTTACATTTATAGAACAAATACTAATGTGCATTGGTAAAGGGGTTTCCTCAGAAGTACTCCCTACATAAATGAAATCAGAGATCTGAACAAAGTCCTGATCTCTTCCCTGCTCCTTCCACCCCCAAGTTGTGGCTTTTTCCTTATAATTCCTCTCCATGCTGGAGTCACGTGGATGACTCTCTTCTTTTTTCAAGCAGCATGCTGCTCAGGAACTCTCCTCTCTCCTAGAAGGACAGTTCTCAACTCTCAAAGATAATGTTACCATTGAGGCAAGTCAAGACTGGCACTACTTAAGAAATCTCCCTTCTCTGGCTGGAAGGCTAGATTCCAGGATAATGCTTGCCTAGCAACTTGAAATCCCTCGCTCCTCAATAGCTCACTGAGATCCAGCGACATTGGCCATGTCTTCTCTTTGTCTGAGTAGGTAAGCACATCTATTTCCATCATGTATTTCTATAGGAACTCTACAGTTGTCATAGCTGCTGCCATCTCTTGGGTTAGGAAAGGTAATTGTGTTTGGAAGGCTCTAGGTGAACATATGTAATTCTGATATAATTCCTATTAGATAGTGAGCTACCAGAGAACAGGAATTGTTTTGCATGTCTTTATACCTCCAGAGCTTAGCACGATGCCTGGCATATGGTATTTGCTTAATAAATGCTTATTGATTGAATTATGGATGTGCTATTGTTCCCAGGCCATCATTACTGGTTGTGGATGGGAGAAAGAGTACATAGACTATATAAATGAATGAATGAATGAAACTCCAATAGAGGATTAAACCTTGAACTCTCAATGAGCCCCATTTATACAAGGAAGGAAATAGTTAACAGTGGTACACTTTCTAAGATCGCAGGCTGGAGAAGAAACTAGAGTTTTCTTGAATAATGTCAGGGAAGGCAGGGAACTTGCAACAAGCACTTTCTTAGTGCTTGGGCAGGAAAAACCAAAGGTTAGATGATAATTTCTGACTGGGAAAACTAGAAGTTAGTAAGAGAGACTCTGTGGTTGGATCGGTCTGTGTTTTTTCAGCAGAAAGTCACAAGTTAAGACTCATTCTAAGGCTCTGCCTCTCCATAAATTTCTTGGGTTGGCCATGAATAGACAGACTTTTGACAATTAATGCTCAAGAAGATTGTGAGTACTCTCTTATGCCAGCATCACTCTAGTGATTTCAGAATTCTGGGAATCTCCTGATACGACGATTACAGTGAGATCTGTTTGAAAATGCCTATAGACATCCCGGAATGACAAAATCTCAGAGTTGGAAGGGACATGAGAGGCTGTAATGGCAATCAGGGTGGTACTTTGTGCTGTTTTGTTTTGTTTGGACTGCTTCTCAGCACTAAGGCAGTCAAGTGCCTTTGAGTCTTGACTTTGTTTCAATCAGGAATCTTTGATTGAATCAGGAGTCTTTGATGACCTGCTTAATTCGAGGGAAGGCCTAGGTCACATGGGTTTGAGTTGCATGGTTGTGATGGCCGTTGATCCTGAAGAAGTGTATATGTACTCTAAGGTTAGAATTTTGCTTGGAGCTCACTCATTGAAAGAGTATTGGTGTGAAGACTTTGAGTAGCCATTAAGGAGCTCCCTGGCTTTGAAAACCCAGATGTTGGTGCTTCTCTCTCTGGTAACTATGTATGTATAGCTTTGGTCAGACAGCTAGAAGCCTGTCTGTTGATTTGTGTTATTTGCTCTGTTTGTAATTTCTGTTTGTATTTGCTCTGAAGTTCAGGGTGTTGACTTCTTCCCCTGAACTAAGTGACTGATATATGTATGTTTAATTAAAGTGAGATTGTAAACCGCTTAAAGTTGTTTTCCTTAGAAAAGCAGTTGAAAGAAGCCGTGCTAGCAGCCCTCCTGTGTGCTGGTGTTATTGGCCTTATACAGCCATAGTAGCTGCAAGTAATATTGTTGTTATAGAGGCTATCTAGTTTGTTAAATTGTACTTGAACAACAATATTCTGTAATATACATGACAAATAATTACCCAGCCTTTACTTACATATTGCTAGTGAGGGGGCACCCAGTAACTCATACTCCCTACTGTTCCCAAACCTGGACTCATGTAAAGTAGAAATATAGCTGCTTTAACAAGCCTTGACAGGTAGGAATTGTGTTTTGTACTTTTTTGTATCCCCACAGTATGGAAGTGTACTTGAAGACATCCTCTCTTTCTTTTTTAATTGTAATGAGCTAGAGGGTCTCGTGAATGGTCTGGATTTAAATCTTAGATGACCAGCAGCAACAGTTTCCTTTGGGCTATGAATTCTACTCTACACTATGAATTCCTACCTCCACTCCATTTCTGTTTTATTTAGAAGCCTCAGAAGTTGACTATGACACAATGTGTTGACCCTCTTTTAACCTTCTCCAACTTTCTTTTTGTGGGGAATTTTGGCTTTTAGATGGAAGCTCAATTGCTGTATCTGGTCCTTGTACATACATTTCTTGTCTTAGAGTTGTTTTGGATGAAGCAAATAAACAAAAAAACAACTTGTAAACTCCTTGGGTGGTTTTGGGACAGAGGCAGAGGCCCTAGAGATGAAAAATAAAGGCAAGAACATCTTGTTCACCAATGTAGGTTATCAGCCTCAGTAGAAGGAAAACTAACTAATCCTGAATTATGAAGTGGCATTTTGTTGTTTAGTTTTTTTTCAGTTATGTTCAACTCTTCATGACCCCAGTTGGGGTTTTCTTGGCAAAGATACTGGAGTGGTTTGCCATTTATTTCTCCAGCTCATTTTACACACGAGGAAACTGAGGCAAACAGGGTTGATTGACTTGCCTAAGGGTCACACAGCTAGTAAGTATCTGAGACTGGATTTGAACTCATAAAGATGAGTCTTCTAGAGTCTAAGTCCAGTGCTCTATCCACTGCACCACCTAGAGATAGCATTTTACCACTCTTTTAATGGGTGCTACCATACCTGTGATTTCATTGGCATGGAGAGCTCCCCATGAGGGAACTCTCTCTACCAATGGAGATCAATACCTGCTGTGCAATTTATAATTGACTAGGGTTTTGAGAGACACATAGCCAGAATATGCCAGAGATAGAAACTGAACTCAGATCTTCCTTACTCCAACATTGGCCCACTATCCACTAAACCACACCGCACTGGAGTCTTACTGCTCAACATAGATCAATACTTCAACAAGAGGGGTGGGAAAGACAATTGGTTTAACAGTACCTTAGACGGCATGGGCTTCTTGAAGGTGATTTCAGCTTGAAGCCAAACTCCTCGTGGGGACTCCAAAACCGACCAGATTTTCTCTTGGACTACATGGTTCTCTTCGAATATATAGACAGCTAAGGTGTCACTCATTTTAAAAAATCCATATATGGCATAATAAAAACGTAGACAATACTGCAAATTTCCTGGTAGGGAGGGACCATAGAGACGTCCGATGTAGCCTGGCTGTGATGTGAACTTTGTATTTGCCAGCAAGTAATAACCTGAAAATAGCAGAAGTTAGTTGTAGCTTAAATCCTATAGATCTGATATTAAAACATTAAACAAAAATGAGAAAAAAACCACTTCTGTTATTCTCATAGATTTTGTTGATTGACATAATTTCCAAGTCTAGGGCTTTCAGTGATAGGATATATGTTTTACAGAGCTGTATTAAAATAGGGGCAGATGGAGGACTCTACAATAAGCTCCATAAGCCATTACTACTATGAAGCTGCTTACGGAAAGATTCCAGTCATCACAGTAGATTAATATAGTGGGGTTTTCCCCCTAATTCACAAAACAAAAAAGGCTAAATCTGTCTTGGGGCAGCTTGGCCCCTTGGCTGACAACCTGACTGATGTTTGGTGCTCATGGCTGCTGGACAATAAAGGTGAGCTTAGGCTATAGAGCAGATCATTTATTCCTGTCTTTGTACTGACCAGTTGGTCCTGAAGAGATAAGGGTCTGCTTGGGGCCTGAGAAAGTAGGATGAGCAACAGTTCCCATAGCTAGTGGTTGTATGCTATTCTTCCGTCACCTCTTATGACCCGTATATGTGTTTTAAAGCTGAGCTCCTGTCTGGGAAGGTGTAAATCAAACGTGATCTCTCGGGTTCGGAGAGCTTCTTCTCCCATCCTCCTACTTTTTCCCCCACCAAGTATAAAGATCAAATTCTTTTGGGGTAAGTGTGGAAATGATGAACAATAAAGTGGTAGCTATAGGGTAGACGAGGGGTTCTTAACCTGACGTCTGTGAATTTTTCTTTTTTCAAAAAAAATTTTTGATAATTGCATTTCAATATAATTTGTTTCCTTTCTAATCCCATGCATTTTATTTTATGCACTTTTAAACAAGATTTTTACTGAGCCAGTCTCTAACCTGAGAAAGACAAAACACCAGGGCAGAGACAAAGTGCCAGTAATCAGGTAGCCATTTAATTAATTAGTTTCATTATGAGGAACAGATTTGCAAATCAGGAATTCTCTTGATCAGAATTCCACCTAGTTGTAGTAAAGGCACAGATTGCATACATAAAGCGTGATGGAAAAGGAGGGGGAAAGTAGATTACAAACAATCGTTTCCAGGGCCAGGGTGGTTTCCCACTACCAGCCCACAAATCCCACAATACTAAGGTACAAGTGTCCTGAAGTTCTGTGGGAACAGCATTGTTCAAATCTTTGGGGGCCATCACTTGGTGGGTCACAGGACCAGAGTTCTGTGACAGGAACAGGTTCTACAATCTTTGATTTGCTTCACTTTAGGTGCAGGCACAAGGATGCCAGTGATTGCGAGCGTTGTCAAAGTCTGATCATTTCGAGCTGCATTGTGAGCTTCTGACTCACAAGCTAGAAGACACAATTCTGAAAAATCTAATCTATTAGTATATTCACTACACATACCATATAGAGTATTATAAAAGTCATAATTCCTTTCACATCTTAAAAATAGTATTTCAATAAAGGGTCCCAAAGGTTAACAAAGGGTTCCATGACACAAAAAGGTTAAAAACCCCTGACAGTGGAAAGAGCCCACAGAGAAGGAGTCAGGAGGCTTAGGCTTGAGTCCCAATTTTGTCACTTAACCACAGGCAAGGTACTTGGCCTCTCTGTGCCTCAGTTCCCTCAGCCATAAAATGAAGATAACAATAACAGCTTAGCATCTTGAAATGCCGGAGCACCCAGTCTGGAGTCAGGAAGACCTGAGTTCAAATTTGGCTTCAGACACTTACTAGCTGTGTGACCCTAAGCAAGGCACTCCCCCTCAGTTTGCCTCGGTTTCCTTATCTGTAAAATGGGGATGATAATAGCACCTATTTCCCAGGTTTATTCTAAGGATCAGGTAAGATACTAATTGCAAAGCTCTTAGCACAGTGCCTGGCGCATAGAAAGTGCAACATAAATACTAGCTACAAGAATAATAATGACAATTATTATTACATAGCACTTAAAAGTTTTCAAGGCACTTCATGCTTATTATATTTATTGTCTTTGATCCTCACAACAACCCTTTGAGGCAGGTGCTACCATTATATCATATTATTATGTTAACATCATATATTATATAAAAATAATTACATAATGCTCACATAATTATATAATATAATAATTATATAGAAGGATTAAAGATGATATACTGCACCATATATGTTATATAATGTGTGTTCTGTAATATATTAATATAATCATATTAATATATTACACAGTATCTTTGATCCTTACCAAAACCCTTTGAAGTAGGTATTATTATTATCTCCACTTTACAGATGAAGAAACTGAGAGACGTCAGGTGACTTGCCCAGGATCACACAGGTATCTGAAGCAGAGATTAGAACTCAGCTCTTCCTTACTCCAGGTTCAGCATTCTATCCTTCATGCCACCCGGCTGCCCATCTGCTTGTGTATGTATGTATATATGTATGTATGTATGAACACATATATATATATACATATAAAAATATATATGTAATATTTTATTTTTTCCCCCAATTACATGTTAAAATAATTTTTAATGTTCTTTTTTGTTTTGAGCTCCAAATTCTAGACCTCCCTTCCTTGCTCTGCTCTCCCCTCCCTGAGACAGTAAGCAATCTGGTATAGGTTATAAATGAGCTATCATATATGCCTATTTACTTTTATTACCTCCTTCAGTAGGGTAGTTGCAAGTAAAACCCTTTAGAAATGTGAGTAGTTGTTTTTGTTGGTCCCAGAAGACAGAGGCATGAACAAATAGAGTCATTCTTCTCCCCTTTGCCCATCTCTGCCCTTTGCTCTACTTGGTACCTACCCTCTCATCACTTGGGTCTCCAGCTTGTACCATACTGATTCTCAAACTGTTCTTTCAACATGTCCTTCGGTTGTTTTAATGCTGTGTGTAAACTGTGAGCACTTAAGAGAGTAGAGGTGATATCATCTTTATTTATTGTCTCCTTTTTCCCATTCCCTTTCATTGTAGTTTATTTCACAATGTGGGCTCTCAGAAATGCTCACCGATCAGCTGTGGAATTCTTGCTGCTTGGGATGAAAATGGACCATTTTCTTTGCTCTCAGAGTACTTAAGGGTCAGCTGAGGATACTAGTTTCTAAAAGGGCCCATTAACTGCCAAATCAAAATTCTTAATTCAGATTCCTGCTACTAAGTATGTGGTGCTGTGGAAGGAGCGCTGAGCTTGGAGTAAAAGGCCTGATGCCCGCTCTGCCACTTACCACCCTTGTGACCTAATTTCTCTGGGCCTCAGTTTCTTCATCTGTGCAGTGAGAGGGTTGAACTTGATCACTAAAGTCCTTCTAACTCTAGTGCTGTGATCCTCACACATCACTACTCTTGAGCCTAGCTTCTCCTCTTGAAATGAGTATCCTAAAGTTTGACCATTCCTAGGGCAACTGTTATTAGGAATCAAGCAGCTTGAGTTCCAACTTAGCCTCAAGTTGGATGATTTTAAACAATCAATTGTCAATTCCTTCTTCAGAGATACAGTTTATAAAATGCTTCAAAAGAGCCTCAGTTGGAGACTAAAGTAAAAGAGGGGACCCCACCACCCCCACCACACCCACATAGCATTTGGATGTACCAAATCCTGTAGTGTGGTCTCCTGCTCGGTACATATTCGGTTTTACTTTTACTCTGCTCCAGCCAGGACCATCTTTATCTTGATAGAAATTGCACAGATTTTCCTCAAAATCACAGCTTGCTTCTGAAGCATCAAAAGAAAGCCCTGCAAGAAGTAAATCACTGGTTAAAGTATTGCTATGTATAAATATCTGAATGTCTGTCAAACCACAGGAAACAGGACACACAGTAGTGATGTAATAGGTAAGAACACTGGATTTTGACATTAGAAGACCCCGTTCTTTTTTAAATTAAATAATTTTTTTCAATTATCAAGCATTGGGTTTTTCTTCTCCCCATCTTTTCCAGTCCCCAACTTTAAAAAAAAAGAAAAATCTTATAAAGAATAATCAGAGTCAAGCAAAACATATTTCCCTATTGGCAATGTCTGAAAATATGTCACTCAGCTTATTAGTCTATCACCTCTCTATCAGAAACTGAATGATCACTGCTTTGATCAGAGTTCTTAAGGCTTTCAAAATTGTTCATTTTTACAATGTTGAGGTTATTAGTATGAATCGTTCTCCTGGTTCTGCTCACTTCACTCTGCATCAGTCCACACAAGTCTTTCTAAGTTACTCTGAAACCATCTCTATCTTCATTTCTCATATCACAACAATATTCAATTATATTCATAAACCATAATTTGTTTCCAGGGGTGGGGAACCTGACGTCTCAAGGCCACATGGCCTCCAGCTCACAGGTTCCCCACCCCTGGTGGCCATTCTGCAATTTATGAGCATCCTCTTAGTTTTCCATTTTTTTTTTACCCTACCAAAAGAGATGATAATAAATATTTTTCCTACATACAGGAACCTTTGGTCTCTTTGGGGTATAGGGCTTCTGTCACTTTCTAGTTTTATAATCTTGAGTAAGGTGTAGGATCATAGATTTAGGGGGAAAGGAAGGGAACAATCCTTCACTAAACACCTACTTGGTGCCAGGCACTGTGCTAAGAGCTATACAAATATTATCTATATATTCCTCACCATGATTATCGCCATGTTACATTTGAGGAACTTAATCAACCAACAACATTTATTAAGCACTTGCTGTGTGCCAAGTATTGTGTTAAGTACTTTGAATATAAAAAGAGGCAAAAGATAGTCTCTGCCCTCAAGGGGCTTACAATCTAATGGAAACTGAGGCACACAAAGATTAAGTGACTTATCCAGGCTCAAACAGCTGGTGTCTATGGCCAGATTGGAATCCACGTTTTCTTGTATCCACTGCATAATGTAGCTGCTTGAAGGGACCTAAGATACTGAGTCCAATTGAGTCATTTTACTGATAAGGAAATCGAGGCATCGAGTGGTTAAATGATTTGTACAGCTGGTAAGTGCTGAAGCATGATTTGAAAATATTTGCACTGTGGGATAAGTCTTAGAGTTATTGTGAAGTTCGAATAAGAGAATGCAGCAATCTTCCCCAACTGCTGGTGTCTTCCCCTATCAAAATGACCTCGTATGTATTTTGTATGTACTTACATAATACATGTATAAGGCTGTGGTATATAGGGCGCCAGAGAGCTGGCCTAAAAGCCAAGAAGACCTGGGTTCAAGTTATGACCCTGACACATTCTGGCCGTGAAATTTTGAGCAAATCACTGCTAGGCGACTCCCTAGAAGTATACATTATGGGGAAGGTGTCAACTTGCCTAGATCGAAGGAGCTTCCTCACCATGAGTTGTGTGCCAAAGAAATCATAGATCCAGCCCTTTTCCCTCCTATATGTATGCATTCTCTCCCCCGAGATCTGGTGAGCCGTTTGAGGAGTGAGGTTGATATTTTGTCTCACGTCCTCAGCGTTTAGCCAAGGGCCTGGCACATAGCAGGCGCTGAGTAAATGCTTCTTGATCGATTGAATGAGTGCACGTGACACGTTATGCAAGTTATCAGGTACTATACAATTGTTAGTTTTTATTTTTATTGCTTCATCTTCATCAGCTTTTTGTATGAGGGTAGGCTGTGGAAACCAGATAGGCAAAAATATTTTACACACGTGGCCTACTGACGAGTTAGCACCAAGCCATCTTTTTGGCATGAATAGTAAATCTGTTTTGTATTCCCTGTGGACCCCTCATCCCACCCACCTCCCCCCATTCTTCTGTTATCTGTTATCTGTCATCTGTTAAAGTAGATACGATCCAGAGTCCAAAAGACATTTTCCCATCAACATATGATGCATCAAGACCATTAGCATTTATTTTCATGTTCCTTCAAAATTCAAAAAGATACTCAAACAAAAAAATAAAAATGTCTAAGCAGATATTTCACAAAGATTATTTCCCAGACGCAGCTCTCTGAGACTCTAAGTTACAGAGGAGTTTCTGACCCGAATTGGGAGAGGTCGTTTCCTCTGTGGGAGTGTTATACCAATGAACTCATGCATATGCCTCTAACCCTAAACATAATTCCGAAATAGAGACAGCATGAAGCAGAGAATGCAGCATTGTGCTCAGTGTCAGGATGACTAGAGCTCCAATACTGACTCTGACACTTACTGACATTGTGACTATGGGCAAGAGCCTTAATTTCTGTGTGCCTTGGGTAATTTACCAGGATTTATCTACAAAGTTATAGATGGGTTATAATCTGGGTTATAATTATAGACATAATGGGTTATAATTATAGATGGGTTATAATTTGATTTAGGGAGTTCTCACCCTAGAAGGTCCCCATGCTCATGAAAGCACAGATACCTTTGTGAACCTTGACTGTGTTTTCCTGAAATGACATTCCTTTTTGAATAGTCACTATTCTTCTGATACTAACAGACAGCTATCTTGCTAGGATGTTTTGGGATATCTTTAGCTTCACTCCACTGACATTAATAGCATGTGTTTATCTGTCTGAAGAAAATCATTGCTCTCTATGGTAATGTTTTCTTCGAAAAGTCAGAATAATCGCTTCATCTGTGATTCTGCTGCTGCTGTTTAGCTTTTATGAATTCAGACAGAGTTTGTCAAGGTCTAAAAACAGTATCTCAGGCTAGATTACCTTTTGAGAATAGGTATGATTTCTGCTCTTTAGGTCTAATGCTGAAAACTCTTTTAATAAATTATCTGAAAAGCTTCAACATTCATGGTGACCTTTTAGTCAGATTTGGGACAAGGATTTCATGTTCATGTGAGACCTTCAGATCATCAAAAAGGGCTCTCTTACTATGAGGATATGCAAGGCCATGTCTGCACAATGAATGGATTTGAGGTTAGTGCCCCCTCTGTTACTTGGCAATGAAAACTCAGATCACAACTCAAAGGATATAGCTCAGTGTCTAGTTCAGGCATTAGAAGGTCATTCCCCAAAGCAACAATTTAGAAAAGTTCAAGTGCATCCCATCATTCACTCAGAACCTGCACCTCCATTCCCCCCTCAAAAATCAATACTGTGGAAGAATTGCATTACATTTATCAAATGGCTAAGAGGGATTACACAGGATAAAAAAAGACAGGCCAATGCTCTGTTTATCTCCATGTAAAGAAGTGATTTCAACTTGGTAGGCATTTGAAAACACACTTTCTGAGGTTGGAATCATATTCTTCAGTAAGTCAGAAAAATAGATTTCCATTCCTAAAGGAATATCCTTTAAAAAAGAAAGAAAGAAAGAAAGAAAGAAAGAAAGAAAGAAAGAAAGAAAGAAAGAAAGAAAGAATTTGTCTGGGACATGGAAAAAAAACCTCAGAAAGGAAAATCTAAAAGTAAAATGTGAGAAGCTAAGTCTGATAACATCACAGATTCCTGGTTCCAAGGCCTGCTTAGCACTTCTATAAGAATTATCTTGTATATGTTTTGTATCAATTTTACATAGGCTCATTTATGTATATGTTGTTTTCCCCAACAGAATGTTAGCCCTTTGAGGGCAGGATGTATTGGAACTTGTTGCAGTTTTATTTCTCTTTGATTTTTGTCTTTGCATCGCCAGGGGCCAGCATAGTTCCTGACACATGGTAAGCTTGTAATAAGGGTCTGCTGACTGATTAATTGATAAAAATCAAGAAAATAACCTTGCTAGGAAGACAAGCCCAATTTATGTTAAATTTCAAGAAGTGGATGATATGGATGAGAGGAGTGGGGGAAGGGGACAAAGCTTTATTAAGAGCCTGCTTGGCACCAGGCACTGTGTTAACTGCTTTACCATTACTACGTCACTTTATCCTCACAAGAAGCCTGGTAGGTAGGTGCGATTATTTTTGTTGTTCAGTTGTGTCTGACTCTTTGTGACCCCATGGACCCTAGCATGCCAGACCCTTCTATCCCACACTATCTCCCTTATAGTGGAGGAAACTGAGGCAGACACAGGTTAAGCTACTTGCCCAAGGTCACACAGTCTGTGAGGGTCTAAGGCTACATTTGAATTCAGGTCTTTATAACGCTAGTCTCAGAGCTCCATCCACCACAGCCCCTAGCTCTAGGCCTCAGCTGCCCCATTTGTAAAATGGAAGTTCATAGGATCATTGCTATAAAGCTGGAAAGGACCTTGGAAGTCATATAATTCAAACCCTTCATTTTACAGAGGAGTACAAGTGAGGAAACTGAGGCCCAGTGAAGTTTAAATGACTTGTCCATAATCACACGATGGCAGCAGAACTGAGATTCTCAGGTTGGAGTGATTTTTAAGGGCCTTTCTAGCTCTAAAACTATATGACTCTATAAATGTCATAATTAGGCTGTAGGATATAGTAATGACATATCAGAGAAATAAGGAAGAAAAACAAGCGGCTGGAAGCCTCTGAAAATGGCCCAGAAAGATAAAATAAAATAACAGTCTTTTGTGTAAAGTCGAATTCTAGCAAGCCAAACAAGATCATAAAATGAGAAGGTTTTTAAGGCTTGTGAAGATCAGAAAAGGGGGGACAAATTAATTGCTTTGCTCAGCTGGGGTCTTAAATGGGTTAGGTATTGATATTGAAGATCTAATTAAGGTGGGATCCATGTCTGAGGCACAATTAGTAAGAAACTCAGAAGAGCTGGGGATGTTTCTCATCTTTTACTCTGCCCCATGGAGCTGAACCCAGCATCAGCCCTATAGATTTTAAAGGCAGCTTTGTACTCAGATCAGTTACCCAAGGCCAAAGATTTGGGGCACAGTATGATTTTTTTCTCCAAGCATCAAAGATGCAAGATAAGGCCAAAATATTGGACATTTTCTGATGAAACAGAAGGCCCTTAAAATAGATGTGAAACATAAATATGAAGTATAAAGTGAGAGGGCTTGGTTTCTAAGACTTTGAGTCAAGCCAAACATCTGCTAAATGAAAGTCATAAAGCAGATTCCAGCTGACAACAATTTAGGTCTCCCTTTTTCTTTTCAGTTTCCATCTGACAGGACTTTTGATAGAGAGTAGATGGGTTTCTGGTTATTAGCCAGACCTTGATTATCAGACTCCAGTATACATGAAAGACATTGAATACTAATATAAGCACTTGGTGAACCCCCTTCCCTAACCTCCATTTCCTACGTATGTACTCTCCCTTATTAGAGAGTAAGCTCCTTGAGGACAGCCCCTTTTAAATTTTTTTTTTCCACAGCACTTAGCAATATATGCCTGGCATATAGTAGGCACTTATTAAGTTTCTTTCCTTCCTTCCTTCCTACATGCTTATTTGTAGATGCAATTGTAGAATAAATATCATTATTTTAGGCAAAGTTGGAACAGCTAAAATTGATTAGCTCCCTTGGCAAAAGGCCCAAACTCCTGTTCTTCCCCACTCCTAATCTTAAGTAAAAATGTAGTAGAAAAGAATTTGCACTTTTTTCAGACAGCCTGGTAGATGCGCATATGAATCTCACTTCACGAAAATCTCTCTCGCTGTGTAAAAATAAAAAATTAAGAATTTCAAAGTAAACAACCCAGGTGCAAATAGAACAAATGCTTGAGGAATTCTGTGTAAAAGAGTAAGGAACTCCAACCAAGTGAAATATTGACCTATCTGGAGACTATTTTGAGGTCTCAGCTTTGTTCAAGGTAAGTAATTTTACATAGAATGTGGGTTTGCTTCTGGTTCTAATGTTTCACCAGGGCATGCTTCAATACTTGGAAGGATTTGTGATTCCATTTATGGTACTCAGCAGTGCAGACCGCAGCCCCTCCAAACCTTCTAATCTCATGTGATGCTCATCCATGCCTTCCTGTTAATTCTCTGGGATAGGGATAGGGATAGGGTTATACGCCTAGTAAGTATCTTAGGTAGGATTTGAACTCAGTTCTTCCTAACTTCAAGCACTTAAATCTCTTTGAAGAGTGAGGGAGTGGTGTCCCATCCAATATCAACACAAAATATTGGTCTTATCTTTTTTGTTTCATATTTATAAAAATCACACTGTAACTAACCCATATCTTTGGCTTTGGGGAACTGAGCTGAGTGCAAATGTAATGGCATTTATATAGTGCTTTAAGGTCAGCAAAGTATTTTACACATATTATCTTATTTGATACTCACAATAGCCCTGTGAAGTGGATGTTTTTATTATCCCCATTTTACTGTTAAGGAAAATGAGGCTGAGAGAGGTTGTGACTTGTTCTGGGTCATACAGCTAGTAAGTATCTGAGGCAGAATCTGAACTCAGTTCTTCCTGACTTCAAGCACTTAAATCTCTTTGAACTGTGCATCTATCTATCTATCTATCTATCTATCTATCTATCTATCTATATCACCCTTTGTTCTCACTATCTGACCATCCCACCTTCTCTTCTGGGCATGCACTCATGTCATGCTCTTCTCTTGTGTATCACTTAATTGGTAGCTTGTCACAAGCTACTTCCACTTACCATGTGCCCCTCTCTCTGTTGCCCTTTCAGGGACCTACAGCTTTAATTTTGCAGAGACAATTGGGTGACTTTCAGTCCCACAGAATGCCAAAAGGAAACACAATTAAAAAAGTTGGGCCTTTATTTCAGGGAGAAGCATGGGGTCATCGAAAGGTTCATAGTTCAGTAAAAACCGAATATTTCAGTTCTATGTTCAATAGATTAGTACAATTCCTTTTAATCTGGGGTAGTTTCAGTTCATGTCCTTCATAAAAATAATTACCTTTCTCAGGTTACATCTCCTATAGTCATCACCAGAACTTTGATCAAAACTGACAACAATCATATCCCAAATGAAAGTCTTACCCCAGAGGTCAAATTTAGACATCTGGTTTGATCCTCTGTGGGCCAGATACACAGACAGCCCTTTAAGAAGCTATAAACAAGCAGGTATAATTGATGACCAGACTGAGTCCCTGCAATTTCTCATGCTCTCTCAAATAAGTGAAACTCCTTGAGAACTGAGGTCTGGACAATTTTTCTGCCCCTTTACCCAAATCTCTTTATTTTTCCAGTCCTAAAATGCTCAGAATTAAATGTGCAGTTTTTATCCAGTAACCCAGAAGAAAAAATGCTCTATCCCCTTTTGAGAGTTACAGTTTTCTTGGAAAAGATATATAACTTGAATGTTCATTTTGTGAGAGAAAGTATAAAATTAAGTGCTTTTATTTCTCTGTCAGAATCCAGAATAAAGAAACTGTGGCATGTGCTGTGGCCATTACCATCAGGACATTTGGAATGTCTGGATCAGTGACACTGAAGCAGTAAATTCCATATGTAAAGCAGATGTAATTTTGGCATTTACACAGTCATTAATGAAGCCAGAAGGCTTTTGCCATCATTAGTTAATTAATTCACTCGATATCCCCTTGAAGGGAGTTAAGGTAGTCAGCATTCTTTTATCATAAGTACTTAATAAGTGTGGAAGTTCAGAATTTCTTAAGAAAGGTGAGCTGGATTTAGAATGAAAGGAACTGGGTTCAACTATTGACTCCATGCAATCTTAGGCAAATCACTAAATCTTTCTGGGCCTTGGTTTCTTCTTCTTTAAATGAGGTGGTTTCTAAGGTGCTTCCCACTCTAAATCTGTGATCCCTATGTCTATACCTGGTCTATGGTGATAGGTAAGCCATATTCACACTTAACAAAGATAGAGGCCCAGAAAAATAAAATAGAGATCTGCTGATACTAAATGTATATATATGAAATATATATATGTATATGTATATATTATATATGTGTATCTATATTATATATGTATATATACATACACATATATACACATACATATACATACATACATGTATGTATGTGTATGTATATGTATATATATATATACATATATATATATGTGAAGGAGCTCTAGAGGAAACCGTCTAATCCAACATAACAAACATTAATTACATACCTGCTGTGCACAAGACATTGCACTAGATATTGGAGATACAGAGATTTAAAGGAAAATGAGTCTTTGCACTCAAGGAATTTATATTTTATCAGAGGAATTAAAAAAGTGAACAGATAAATACATACAAATGAACGAATGAATGAATGGAAAAAATTATAAAATGCTTACTATTTGCAAAACACTGTGTTATTTATTAAATATTTACTATTTGTAAAACCCTGGGCTAATTATCCTGTTCCTGATACTTAGGAGGAGAAAGCATGGACAGCTTGGGAGAATCAGGAAAGACTTCCTGTCGGAAGTGGCTCTTGAACTGAGCCTTAGGGAGTCCAAGAGGCAGAGGGGAAGAGGAAGTACATTCCCACAGGAGGGACAATGAAAGCAGGAAAGGGAATGGAGAATTCTGGGAAGAGAAAATAGGCCTGTTCTTCTGAAGTACAAAGGGCGTGAAAAGGGAAGAGTGTGAAATAATCCTGGAAAGAGAGACTGGATCCAGATTGTAAAGGGTTCTAGAGAGCCAAGCAGAAGAGTGCATTTTATCCTGGCGTCCTGGAGTTAATAGCCTGCTATTGACCAGCTGGTATCACTCCTAGGAGGGGAATATGACAGCCAGATCCCCAAGAAGTTACTAGAGTTCATCCTTGTCTGAGCAAAATTCCTCACATTAATTTTTCAGTCACCACACCTTCTTCCTCAGTACCTCAGCCATACTCACACACAGCCATTACCACCGCCTGCTTGCCCACACCTACACTCTGCCCTATTGAGCAAAGTCCAGAACTCACCTCAGTCAAGCCTAGATAAGGCCTTTCCATCCAGAGCAGGGACTACTATGATTGTGAGGCTAAATTAAAATGTATCACATAAGGAGAATACAGTCCAGGAGAAAACTAGAGGGGAGGAAACAGGAGATGACATTCCTTACCTGTCTGGTTTTGGCAGTGAACTGGAGAGAAAGAAATATCATCCAAGGCGATGTATCCTCCCTTGGGACCATTAAAAGCAACTTCAAAAATAACCTGCAAAGGAAAATGACATTCTGTCAACTATTTAAATGTTCTGTGGGTTGACTTAAGTGCTCTTACTCAAGATTTATGATGGCCTGTTTAAGGCCAACGGATGATGCAAATTCAGTTTCTACTTACTGATTCATGTGCTGTAGGACAAAATATCTGGCAATGTCCTTTATAACCCACGGCTGCTTTTAGGGATTAAGAGAAATGAGCCACCAGGCCTCAATTTCCTAGTGCATCCCCTTTTCTCCCCTTGAATCTCAGCTATGACATGCAAGTAACTTGCTGTCAGAGTGGCAGAATGAAGGTTTTTTTTTTCATTAAGAAGTAAAAGGAATAATAGCTCTTGTGCAGAGAGAGATCAGATGGGCCTCTGCCTCCTGCTCTCCACAGGGAACTTCATTTCACTTTAGTGGGTTCTTCCTCTGCCTCACATGTGGAATTCTACAACAAGCCGAGGAGAAGAAATCAATGACAGATGAACAGGAATCAATGAAACTTCTCCCTCAGCAGGCAGGGTGGTACAGTAGAGAGATTACTGCGATCTAGGGTTGATATTCCATCTCTGCTACTTTACTGCTTGTGTGGCCTAGGGTAAGTCTTTTAACCTCCCGTGCCTCAGCTTCCTTACCTGAAATGAAAGGGTTGGACCAGATGGCCTCTATGATCCCTTCCAGCTCTAGCTCTATGATCCTGGCAGGGTAGGATTATAGGCAGGGCAGGTAGGGCATTATCAGATGTAATCAATGTATCAGGTGTCCTTTTCTTTATTATTCTTTTTTTTTTGCTATTATTCTTTTGCTATCTTTGTTTCAATATCAAAGAGGAAAGGATTCCCCACTTCTAGAGAAAATCTGATGGAAAGACAAAAGGTAACAAGGAAATGTATATTTTTTAAAAGAATCAATCAATAAGCCATTTTTAAGCACCTACACATGGCAGGCACTAAGCTAGGCACTGGGGATATAAAGACAAAAATGAAACAGACCCTGTCATCAAAGGAGCTCATAGTCTATCAAAAACTTTTTTAATTGGTTAAAAAAAAATCCCCAGTAACAGAGGCAAAATCTTTCATTTCAGTAGCTTGCAACCTGCCCAGGCGTGGTAAATTGGCTAGAACACCAGCAGACTTTAGGTTTCTTGAGGCGAGGCACTGGTTTTGTTTCTGTCCTATTTCCAGTGACTAGCACAGTGCTTGATGCATAGTCAGTGCTTAATAAATATTTTTTAAGTGAATGAACACTGTAAATAATAATAAGTCCCTGTAAAGCATCTATTATGATCTATATTCCTTAACCCAAGGAATCCTGTAAACGTGCCTTTGACCGCAAAAGCATCAGGTGAGAATCATTCAAACACCAACACAAATCCTTCACCAGAGCTGGGAAAGTCATTCAATTCAGAGTTTACTGTATTTTAAGTCAGTCAATGATGTAAGGAAGCTCTTTCTAGGGGAAAGAGCCCTAGACAGAAGACACGGGTTCTTGGATGATCTCCTACGCTAACTCACGGCAAGATTTTGTGCAAATCTCTTCCCCTCTCCGGGTCTCAGTCTGCAAAATAAGGAGGTTTGGGCCAGGAAATAATAACAGCAGTATTATTTATTATATTTATATATTATATGAGTATAATATATACTTAATTATATATTATGTATATATTAATATATTTATTAAAAATAATAGCATTTACATAGCATGCTAAGTTTAGAAAAGTGCTTTACAAATATCGCTTTATCCTTAGAACAGCTTTGCAAGGTAGGGGCTGTTATTATTATCCCCATTTTATGGGTGAGGAAACTGAGGCAGACAGATGTGAAGTGACCCATGCAGGGTCACACGGGCTGCAAGAATCTGAGGCTGGATTGAAATTCAGGCCCTCGTGGCTCCAGGCCAGTGTTCTATCCACTGTACCAGCTCTCTAAGTGGTTTCCAAGGTCCCTCTCCCACATAACATTCTATGAGCATTTCAACATACAATGGACAGTCGAGGGACTTGATTGTCTAGAGATGGTGACATAATACAAAAAGAGGAAAGTCGCGTCTGGGCTTCGGCACATTGAGGGGAGACCTTGGAGAGACCTGAGAGATGTGACCATGAGGGAACAGGGAAAATTAAATTTAGGAGACAATCTGGGAATCTGTGGCTAAAAAAGTCCATGAATCACTAAATTAGATTTTATTCGGCAGGCAAAAGTTTTTCTAAAAAGTATGTGTATGCACGTGCGCGCGCGCGCACACACACACACACACACACTCCTATTTCCCTAGAGTATTCAGGTCATGGCAGACTCAATGTTGCCAATCTTTAGAGAGAGGGAGAAAAAAATTCTTGAGGTTTTTTTTTTTTATTATTTGAGGGAAAGCTGCATAAATAAATGTCACTGATTTGTGCAGTATATGGGGTTTTTCCTAGTATATTCGGAAGTATGAATAATACCAGAGAAAAGATTCAAACTCTTTCCCTCATAATCATACGCATGTGAGACACATTGAGCTACATTCAAATAGACTCAAGTCTAGAACTGAAACTTTTCAGCATTGATGCTGGCACCGAAAAATGTTTTTAAGAGCTCCATTAAAAACACATTTTAACCCGGGAGTTTAAGTGAGGATGATGGGAGTTTGCAGAATAGGCCCATATCATTAAGACTATGAGTCATTTGACTTTTGTAGAAGGCACATAATTTTCTTCCCTCTTTAGGCTCTGAGCTCATAGGAACTTTTCCATTGGGCTTCAAGAACAAAATAATGTCTCGTGTGACAAATGGCTAGGAAATAACACATCTTCTGGAGTAGACGTGGTATTACTTGAAGTGGGGTATGTTACGGAAGAATTGTGTCAGGAACCAAAGATAACATTCTTTAGGCCTATACACTGGACAAGCAGGTGAGCGTATCTGAAAGTACTTAGGGCAAAATATCTCTCTAGCCCTTTGCTCATGACAGGGGATGTGAATGAATGATGATGACTACTGTACGCTACTTAATAAACTTTATCATCAACAAAAAAGCATTGCAAACACTGACTAAAGATCTTGGTTGTTTTGGGATTTCCTAAAACAGAAACTTCAGAAGGAGGCAAGTGTTACAATTTCCTCCTTCCTCAATGGTAGCTAGGTGGTACAGTGGATGGAGCGCCAGGTCTGGAGTCAAGAAGACCCATCTTCCTGAGTTCAAATCTGGCCTCAGACACTTACTAGCTGTGTGACCCTGGGCAAGTCACTTAACCCTGTTTTCCTCAGTTTCCTCATCTGTAAAATGAGCTGGAGAAGGAAATGGCAAACCCCTCCAGTATCTTTGCCAAGAAAACCCCAAACGGGATCAAGAAGAGTCAGACATGAATGAAACTTCTGAACAACAACAAAAACCCTCCTCACTATAACCTGGACACTCATCCACAGGCTTCTCTATAGGTACAGAGGGATATCACTCTCTGGGAGCAATACACTCCTAAAGCCAATGCAAAGCCCTATTAATGGTTTGCAAGATAATGACACAGCCAGATTTTTGCTTTAGGAGTATAATAGATTGAATGATTTGACAGATGTTTGGAGAATGCATTAGAGAGGTTCAGGCATGGTCACCAATTAGGAAGCTATTGCTGAAAACAAATAAATAATGTGTTTCTCCCAAGTGAAATCTTGATAACTGACAACAATGAACAAAAGAGTACTTCTCTTCCTTTAAGATGCAGCTCAAGTATCATCTCCTACATGAAACTTTTTGTGATCCCCCAACTACAGGAGTCTTCTGTCCCAAACTACCTTGTATTTAACTACTTTGTATATATTTATATCTATTCATAGACACACACATATATACACATATACATATGTATGTATGTGTATATGTGTGTATGTATATATATATGTATATATATGCATTTATATATATATTTGTGAGTAGGAATTGTTTGATTCTTTGTACTTGTATCCCTAGCACCTCGCACAATGCCTGGCATATAGGAGGTACTTAATAAATAAATACTTGTTGATTGAGTAATTAAAGAGCACTGAGTCCACCCTATTATCCACTACACTTATTTCAAGATCTGCATAAAAGAATCATTCAATAAATCTGTCTGACAAAAGGTATATCTTGCTATAAAGAAATGAATGATAAATAGAAGTATAAAGCTGTCCTGATTTCCATTTAATTTTGGCAGATTTCATTTGAAAGACTTTGGAGGGGCCATGCTGTAGCCACAGGAAAACCTAATCATACCTCCGTTGGGTATGGAGCACTGAAGTCAACCTCAGCTAGGTTCCATGCTTCGCTCACAGAACTGTCAATTTTCCATATCTCTTCATAAAGTCCACTGGCATCCCGGGTGTAAAGGGTGAAAACATTGTCATTTCCTTGCTGGAGCTGGTAATAAAAAGACAGGCAGCCAGACATGGGAGTTGTTGTCCTTGGGGAGATGAGCTGGGCAACCTCTTGGAAGTGCTTGATGTAAACGGAATCCACATACATATAGTGGCCTTAAAAAAAGAGGTGGGGGGGGGAAGCATAGAGAAAAGAGTTTTAAAAATACATAGATGAAGCTCCATAAACGACACAATCCTAGAGGAGCCCTCATGCATCTCCTAATTTAAATAATATGGCTCCATGTGATTTCTGAGTGGAAGAACCTTGGGTTCTCACGTACGTCAAATTAACAGGATATATAAGATATCCAATACGGTTATAGGAGCGCAGCAAAAGCTTGAAAGTTTACACATATCATACAGTACTTATTTGATTTATAGATACCAATCTATCTGCCAATTTTATAGTGAACTTTCTGAGAAGTTTTTTTCCTGAGCACTGCCATCAACTGGCACTGCAATTTCATAGAAATTAAAAAATGCAGTTTCAAAAGAATGATTTTTAGTGACTTTTCAAATGTTTCTAGATCACAGTTTTAATAATGTTCTCACATCCATTTTGCAGAAGGGAATCAGAAAAGTGAAAACTGCATCTACTATCTTCCTTAAAAAATAAGAAATACAATAACCAACGGCCACTAATATACTATGTTGATGTTTTGGCAAAGCATGGAAGTGGTGTTGGATTCTTGAAGATGACGTCGGTGAAGCCCGAGTTCTGGCAGGTCCTACCACTATGAAGGCCACATGATGAAGGCGATAAGGTATTAGGCCTAGAGTCAGGAAGGGAAAGATTCAAATCTATCCTTGGACACTTTTTTAGCTGGGTCGCTTAGTCCTTCCTAGCCTCAGTTTCATTATGTGTAAAATGATGATAATAATAGTGCCGACCCCATAGGGTTGTTGTGAGAATTGAATGAGATTTTAATATATGCATGTATGTACACACACACATATACATATATGCACACATCTATACACACACACACCTATACACACACGTGTATGTATATGTGCATGTATATGCACATGTGTGCATATATGTACACTGCGTGTATACACACATATACATATGTATATACTCACACATATATACATACAGTGCTTTGCAAACCTTGTAGTCCAAACCAGTTAGTTGTTGTTGATTTATTTGGGCTCAGATCAAATGTGGTAAGGTTCCAGAAATAGGCCACATTTTTCTTGTCCAGTCTAGCTAAGTTAGAAGAGGATTGGTTGCTAGGCAGTGGCTCTTTTTGTTTTTCTCTTTAGCAATTCAAGAAGACTGTCTACTAAGGGCATAGAGGGATTGTGATTTGGATTGGTGAAAGGAGTACCTACACAGATGAAATCACATACGGTGGTAATAGCCAGGCCACTGGTAAACCTAACTAGTTTCCTTATATCCTCCAACTTTGTTTCACTGAAATGTATGTTCATGTTTCTAAGCCATATTCCTTCTAGAGTATCAGGAAAAGATTGTAAACATTCTCTAGGCAGACAACTCACCTTTTTTTTTTCTTTGCCATTTGTCTTGCCAACTATATAGATTTCATTTCCAAGAAATTTGTTTGGGAAAATGAGGAGTGGGTGAAAGTATGGGGGGAGGGTCTTAATAATTTTTTTCCCTCTGCTGTTGCTAACATTCTTGGAAAAGGGAAATGACTCTCTAGGAATTGGAAATATCTTGAAAATCCCAGGAGAGTTAAAAGCAAATTTGGTAGCATTGGCCAAACATCTTTGTAATTCCACATATAGCCCAGTACAATGTTGCACATACACTGTGTACCCAATAAATGGTAACTGATTGACAGAGACTTAACTGACCATGTCACCATAGGAATCTGTAATCTGATTGCCTGAGAGTGTATTTTCAGGGGCCCACATCATTATACTAACATTCTTTTTCATATTGTAATGCTTGGAAAAATGGTCTGGTCCAACTGGGATACACCAGATGGAGGCAACACAAAGAACTTCAGTATCTACTCCTTCCATAGAATAAATATAAGTGGAGTCTTTAACATTCATCTCTAGTGCATGACTCCTCGGTGCATCCCTCCAACTCTTCACCCATTGCTAACACACAGTCTTAAATTCAGTATTTTTTTGTTTTTGGGTACCTACGTGGTGCACAGCACCAGGCCTGGAGTCAGGAAAACTCATCTTCCTTAGTTCAACTCTGGCCTCAGACACTGACTAGCTTTGTGATTCCGGGGAAATCACTTAACCTTGTTTGCCTCAGTTTCCTCATCTGTAAAATGAGCTGGAGAAGAAAATGGTAAACCATTCCACTATCATTGCCAAGAAAACCCCAAATGGAGTCAGGAAGAGTCAGACATAACTAAAAAACAAATTTTTTTTTGTTTTTGTATCATCCTCATTTCCAAATTTATCCCTCCTACTATCTCTCCCCAAAAGGTCATCTTCCATAACAAAAAATAAAAAAAGAGGGAGGAAAAGCAGTTCACCAAAACTAAAAAAAAAATCAATTAATTTGAACAGTACATACGATGTCACTCACTCACAACCCCCATCTTCTGCAAAAAAAAAAAAAATGTGAGGTCCATTTTCTGATCTCTTCTTTGGAACTAATTTTAGAGAATTCAGGGTTTTAAAGCTATTGTTGCTCTTCCCATTTTCACTGTTGTAGTTATTGCAAATAACATTTTCTTGGTTTTACTTTCTTCCCTCAGAATCAGTTGATATGTCTTCCTTGATTCTCTGCATTTTTCATTTTTATTATTTCTTTTAGCAAAGTAATATTCCATCTCATCAATGTACCACAATTTGCTTAACCCTTACCCAATTGTGGTAC
This sequence comes from Trichosurus vulpecula, assembly GCF_011100635.1. Taxonomy (NCBI): domain Eukaryota; kingdom Metazoa; phylum Chordata; class Mammalia; order Diprotodontia; family Phalangeridae; genus Trichosurus; species Trichosurus vulpecula. Next base: position 35,172,710 of record NC_050581.1, read on the forward strand.
CTCTACTTTGTTTCCAATGCAACAACTGCTTCCTAACTGGCTAGCTTGCCCCCTTTAGCTGTCCCTATACACCAGTGTTACAATAATTTTCCTCATTCATAGTGTCTGATCCATCGCTGTCCTGCTCAGACACATTCAACAGTTCTGTATAAGCTCTAGGAGAAAATCAAGGTTCCTCACCATGGCATTCCTAGTCCTTCATAATCTGGCTCTGACTTAACCTAGCCAATGTATCTCATGTAAATCCTCTTCACATGTCAGTCAGTCAATAAACATTTATTAAGCACCTACCATGTTTCAGTCACTGTGCTAAGAGCTAGGGATACAAATATGAAAAAAAGAGAAAGCATCTCTGCCCTCAAGGAGCAGGTAGGAAGACAACACACGAAAGGAAGCTGATAAGTGGGAGGGGAGGGGAGGGGGTGGTGGAGAAGGGGGAGGAGAAGGGCCTGGACTTGGGAGAATGATGGAAGAGTCAATCAAAGAAGTCCTAAAGTAGGTTAAGTACAGCCAGGTAAGAAATGAGGACCTGTCTTAACTGAGCTCTCTCCTTAAATGGAAGTTTGGTTTTCATGGCTCCACCCTCCAATCAGAGAGAATGAGGGTACTGATGAGGTGGAATACCAAGACTGATGAGATCTTCCAGGATACTGGGGTTATCCCAATAATGAGCTTCCTGGAACATGGTGGAGAAGGCAGAGAAGTCTCAAAGTGTGTCCTATGTTATAAAAGGAAGGATGGCATAGTAGATGGAGGGCTAGCTTTGGAGTCAGTAATGTGTGGATATTCAAGTTCTGACACATTGAATGTAGGGCCATGAACAAGTCACTTAACATCTCTCTGTGCCCCAGGCAATCCTCCAAGACTAAGACGCAGAGAGTTTGCTGTTCTACAGCTGTAGAGGGAGTTTTCAAAGTAGGACTTTCCCAGACACCAGCCTGACAAAAGTACAGACGTGGACCAAAAAGTTATGGCCAAATCAGACTATGTACTATTCTCTGCTTTTCCAGATCTAATTTGCTTACATTGTTTTCTCCACCCAGAGAGCTCTGACCTCCTCCTCAATCTTTGGCTGTTGCAAACGTATCCATCCTCCAAAGCCCAGTTCAAATGTCCCCTTCTCTCTTGAAGCCTTTCCCTCATCTTCCAACTACAAGTAGTTTCTCCCTCCTTTGAGCTCCCATAATACTTTGTCCCTCTCTTAACATGCTTGCTACACTGTGCCATGTATTTCAATCATTTTTTATATGCCTATGAGAGAATAAGCTCTTTGAGGGCAGAAAACAAGCTCTTCTCTTTGAATCTCTCCCATCTGGTGCTTCATACAGAGCAGACGCTCAATGAGTGAATTATAAATACAGTTTCTATCTAGCTGACAGAAATACGATAGCCCTCTTCACAGGATGATTGCTTACCTGCTGTATGGACAATATTTTAATCTTTGAATTTGCAGTTTTACAGCCTCATTAGCAGTCCATGCACAAGACTCTTAGGACCAAGTCAGCCATGATCAAATTATGTACACACACAAAAAATCAAGCAGACATAATGTGACTTGCCCAAAGTGAGTCAGTGGAGCTGCTGGGAAAGAGACCAGAACTGCTGACACTGAGGCTCATATTTAACCACCAGACTAAACCAAATTCTGTTACCCCTTTCTTCTCGGGTCATTTATCTGTTGCCAGCCTTTGCTACATCTTATTGGCAAATTGTCAGTTGTTGCAAGTTTCTTGCTGAGAAGGAAAAGGTAGTGAGTGGTAGAAAAACATAAATCACTCAGCAGGAAAGAGAGAGGAGTTGATTTCAGAAATCACCTTTCAGGTATAGACCAGGAAATTCCAGGCCTTGAGAGTGATGTACAAGTCTGAGGTCTGGAAGCTGCCAGGTACATGCTGGACTGAAAGCAATCCCAGGGGGCAGGGTGGTGGACACCATGTCTGTTACTTCCAGTGGAAAATCCTGACGAGTCGCCTGGCATCATGAAAATATGCCTGGCTGGCTTTAGGTAAGTCAGCCACCCTTCCTTTAGAGAAGGCTACCTCAGGATGCATTCTGTTTAGAGAATCCCTTAGTCCATCTGACTTTTCCAGTCTTTCTGGTTTATGTACATATGAATGGAATTGGGCAGAGTCCCACAGTCCTCTAGGGGATTCTTTAAGCCCATTGGTCAGAGTGGCTGACCTTGGATATCTCCAAACTGAAAGCAAGGCATCTGGATTTTTTCTAAGAGGAAAAAAAAGGTCAGTGAGTTTCCCATGAGGTCACAAATCAAGAATTTCTAGGGTGGATTCATTAAGTCTGTCATGTCCACATCACCTCTGTTAGATGACTGTTTGTTCCCTATCACCAGAGAACACTAAAAGAGGCTAAGGTTTATGGGAGGAAACAACTGTTCAACTAGCTGAAAAACCAAGCCAAATGGTCATGATTTCTGCCAAAACCTGGGTTGTTTCAGGGTTAATGCCTGCATTCATGGTGTTTATACACTTGTTTCCAGAGAGGACTCTTGCATAGTCACCCTGTTAATTGTCTGGACTCTTCATTTTGAATTAGAAGGCCCTGGCAGGTGGCCAATTTCTTTCTTTCCTTTTTTTTTTTTGATTAGGAAAAGAGATTTTTAGGGCAGTTCCTGAACTTTTATTTTCAAACAGTCTGGCTAACCAACAATCCCTACCGATTACTCTTGGTTTGGCTACATAAGAACCGGCTCTGGCATGGATGTGAATCTGTACTGTTTCCGCTCAAGCTGAGCTGTTTGTAGCTATGGTGGAATGAAAAGATCTCTCCTGGGAAGAGAAGAGCTTAGTTTCAAGGAATTTATGACAATTGGAACATTATGAATCTGGAAAGGACTAAGCATCTCCAGGGAAGATCTCTTTGTCTTTTTTGAAATTCAGGTTTCGTGGAGTTAGGGGGCTTGTATGAGATTACAGTAAAAAAGTCATTTGACACAGGAATCAAGGGATAGTATTAAAATATAGAGTGGTAGAATTATGATTGTGGGCAGCTACCTGGTGAAGTAAATAGAGCGCTGGGCCTGGAGTAAGGAAGACCTGAGTTTAAATCTCGCCTCAGACGCTTACTAGCTGTGTGACGCTGGCCAAGACCCTGTTTGCCTCAGTTTCCTCACCTGTAAAATGAGCTGGAGAAGGAAATGGCAAACCATTCCAGTATCTTTGCCAAGAAAACCCCCCAAAAGGATCGTGTAGAGTCGGAAACAACTGAAAAACAACTAAACAGTAAAAGAATATGATTGGGGGAGTATGAAACTGACCTGTTAAGAGAAGCAGCATCCCGAAGGGAAAGAGAGTCAGGCTCAGACTCAGAAAGCCCCAGGTTCAGGTTCTATGTCTAACATGTATAGCAGCTGCAAGACCATAGAGGAGTGATTTAACCTCTCAACACCCAGGCAGCTTTTTAAGAATAAAAGTTGAAGAGTAGGTGCCAATATTGGTAGATGGGGTTTCCTTACTGGGAGTTCCCAAACAAATAGAACCAGTCCAAAAATCCTAAACCAAATCAAACCAAAATAATAGCTAAAATTTATATTATGCCTACACTGTGCTAAGCCCAGGATCCTCACAACTTTGGGAGGTAGGTGCTATTATTATCCCCATTTTACAGATGGGGAAACTAAGGCAAACAGTAGTTAAGTGACTTGCCCAGATTAACACCAGCTAGTAAGTAGCCAAGGCTGGATTTGAACTCAGGTATTACTGAGTCCAGGCAAATTATGTTCAATGTCCAGAGTCACACAGTCAATACATATCAGAGGCAACACTTGAACTCAGATCTTCCCTATTCCCAGTATGATTTGTTACATACTATGTCACATTTTCTGTGGATAGAATGCTGGACCTGGACATAACAAGGGTCATAACCAGAGTGCTGGACATAACAGTGAGTTAAGGGAGAAGCCTTAAGCCTTTATTCTATTTTATGTTTTATGTTCTGAGATGTGCCCAACTTTGCTTTTCCAAAATAGGACCAAATACAACGTTGAATTATTTTTTTATTTCAAACAATTCATTGTGCATATTATTTTATAGATAATTCTATTCCTTTTGCTAAGGAAAGTACAAAATGGTAATAAATGCTTTGAGTAGGAAAATAATTCAGTTTCACTTCCTAGAACGTGTAAAAAAAATGAACGTACTTGATGAGTCAGAGCTCAGGAAAATAGAATAAAAATCTCATCCAACCCTCCATAACAGGGATATCATGTTCTTATAATTTTGACTACATTGATTGATATACTTCAAGATTTTTCATTCATTTTTACACATTTTAGAATTAATTTTAAAATCATATTTTAAAAATTATTTTTCCAAAGTCTCTTTTCCTATAAAATACAGTTCAATTAGGCCCATATTGTACAAAATATGATACAGTTGGGCCCCATAAGAAGACTTCACCAGCCTTTTCAAGATCTGGACCATCTACTGCCTTGCATTTTATTCTTTCAGTTTGATTTTTCTCTGTAAGCCCAGAACAGTAGAGTGAGGGCTTCTAGAGAAAGAGTGGTAATGAGAGAAGATATAAACAGCACATACTTGCTGCAATAGATATCTGAGTGATTTAACCTGTACTTCACAATCAAAGTTGATTGATCGCATGAAAAAAAAATCAATAAGCCTAATGCAAGGTCAAAAGTAAATGACAGGAACAGCTACTCTATTTTTAGAGTATGACCTCAGTTTGATTTGCAACTGTGTTCCCATCCATAGGTTTGAATTATTATAGGCATTACCTTTCAAATAAAAAATTTAAAACAATAGATAAAAATTTTAAATTAAAATAAAAATATTTTTATTTTAAAAATAATTTAAGAAAAAACAGCCCATAATGCCTTAAAATTTACCAAGTTCTTTATGTATGCTGCCTTATTTAACCTTACAACAATCTTGAGATGTAATCACTATAGGTATTATTATCTCTGTTTCACAGATGGGGAAACCAAAGCTTAGAGAGGTTAAGGTACTTGTCCATGGTAACCCAGCCACTAAGTGCCTAAGATGGGATTTGAACCCAGGTCTTCTTCTTGCCAAGTCCAGTACTCTATCCAGTAAGCATGCTGCTTCTGGTAATCATTGTTCTTCTCCATATAGTGCTTTAAGGTTAACCTTTAAGGCTAACCAAAATTCAATAATATCTTAAAGCTATAATTATCAGACAATAATTGTAGGTGGCTTTAACATTCCTCTTTTAGAACTTTCCTAATTGGAACTAAGATGTTATCATTCTAAACAGAAGGTTAGAATTCTTACCTATACATTAAAGTTCAATCCAAATGTTATCTCTTCTTTGAACCATCTCCTGGGCCCCTCATGCCATACCTCACATAGCACTCTGCTTTGATCATTTTAATGAACTTAATGTATCATACAATATTTGGTATTATAGTTAACAGTATTTTTGCCTTGTTCAGTTTAATTCAAGAATACCTATTAAATGCCTCCTGTACACAAGGCACTGGAGACACAAAGACAAAGATAAAACAGTCCCTATGGTAGAGGTACTTACATTCTATTGACCATGGTTAAGCATAAGCCAGAATTTAATCCATACTTTGAAAAGCACCATGCAAACCCTCTTCCCTTTTACATCTTAAAGACATTCATCACCACGAAAATTACTGCAGTTATTTTGGGGTTTTGCTCACTCCATTTGTGTCAGTGAGGTATAGTGGAAGGATCTCTGGTTGACCCAGGACAACTGTTTCAAGCCAGTTGTAAACAGAAGCTAGCTGTGTCACCTTGGACCAATCACTTAACCTGTCCGGGTCTCAGCTTAATCCTTTGTAAAAAGGGGAAGCATTGCCTAGTACTCTGCTCTGAAGTTCTGAATTCAAGTATGACAAGGACAGGAAAAATATATATTTCCCATAGATGAGAGAAGTTGTCTTGTTTTGAAGGTATTATGTATACCCCCAGTACTCTTTATAGCCATACTCCTTTTATCCCTCTACTGCATAGTAAGCTCCATAAGGACGTGTCTTTTTAAACTTTCTCACTCCCCAAGAGGCCAGCTTAGTGCTTTGTACACAGTAAATTGCTAACAAATGGCATATCAAATTGAATTGCAGAGACAAATCCTAATGCTCCAAGTCACAGATGCTAATTGTACTAAGAGAGCTATTGTATAGATGGCTAGGTGTAAATATTGGCATTCCTCCCTTGATCCTGGGAGTCAGCAAAATAATGGCTGTTTCTAGGATTTCTCAAGAGATTGGAAGGATTTAAAAGAATGGAGAAAAGAAGGAGAGAAAAAGGACAAAAGAAAATAAAAAGTACTCGTATGCTCCCTGAAAGTAGGAATTGCTTCATGTTTTTTGTATTTGTGTCCCCAGCACCTAGCACAGCACCTGGTACATTCTAAGCACTTAATAAATGCTTGCTGACTGATTTAGCAAGATTGATAAAGTACCAACCACCATTTCCTTATGCACCATTCAGAATCACCTGACCTATACAGAGCCTGTCATTTCTCTACAGGACTACATATGGTATGTCCGTATCTTTTCTTTCATTGTTTGTTGTTCTCCTTATTTTGGTCCAGTGAGTAGATAAAATTCTAAAATGATAAAATTCGTGATTTAGACTCAGGAAAACCAGAGTTCAAATTCCACTTCATATACTTCCTAGTCATGTGACCCTGGGGAAGTCACTTAACCTCTCTGCCTCAGTTTCCACATTTTGAGAGTGGAGAAACAATAGCACCTACTTTACCGAGTGGTGAGGTTGTAAGAATATATATGTATTTTATATACACACATGCATATATACACACATATACATGTATATGTATATAATATAAGCACTGTATATGTCTGTGCACACATGCACATATACACACACATAGTGTTTTATTAATGGTAAAGTGTGTTATAAGTGCTAACTCTTATTGTGCTCATCATCTTTCTCTTTTCCCAGCACCAAAGGCAATCAGGATATGAGTACATTAGGGTTACTCATGGCACTTCCAAAGTAGCACTTCATTTTGTACCTGTTAGAAACACTAGGGAAATAAATGTGACCATCAAGCAACCAGTCAAGCATTTATTGAACTCTTGCTATAGACACAAGCACACCATCCTTACCATGTTAGGTGCCGAGGAAGCAAATACAATGACTAGCCAATGGAAAGGCACGAAGGCAAGAGATGGAATGTTTTGTGTGAGAAACCCAGAGAGGGTCAATTAGACTAGACTCAAGTGTGCGGGAGGAGGATGGGAAGATAGGTTAGCAACACCTTATAAAGGGTTTTAAAAGCTTAAGAGAAGGAAGATTTATTTGGTCCTAGAGGATTGGAGTTAATGAAATAGGAGAGCATCATGGTCAGTTCTGTGCTTAAAGAAAATCACTTTAGTATCATCTCTATGCCAGGATATACATAATATACATACATACATGCATACATACAAATATGTGTATGCACATGTATGCATATTATATGTATATGTATACATATAAATGCATATTTTATATGATGGACTAGACTGGAGAGAAACTTGAGGCAGACAGACCTGGGAGGAAGCCATTGCAATCATCTAGGTGAAAAGTGATGAGGGCCTGGACTAAGATGGCAGCTTCATGAGTAGAAAGAAGGGGTTAGATCTAAAAGATGTGGAGGAGGTCGAAACAGCAAGATTTGGCAACTGATTAGACATGTGGGTGACAGAGAGTGAGGGATTATGGGTAATGCCAAGATTATGAACTGGGGAGATGGAAAGAATGGTGGCTTTGACAGAAATAGGGATGTCTGGAAGAAGGGTAGGCTTTAGGGAAAAGACAAAGAGTTCTCTTTTGGATATGTTAAGCTCAAAATGTCTCTAAGGTACATAGTTTAAAATGTCCAGTAGGGATTTGGTGATGGGGAGTGGAGCTTAGTTGATTAGTAGCCTGGGGCTGGATGTGTGTGTATATACATATATACATGCATACACATACAATGCACTTATATAGACATACATAAAATGGATGTATCCAGCCCTAGTGTGAGCTCCAGATGAATACCAATATGTATATTTTATATATACGTACAATACAGCATATGTGTATATAATGAACATTACAATACAGTATAATAGAATACAGTATGTGTATAAATCTATGTATCTGCATACATATATATATGTATGTGTATATGGAAATATGTCTATACACACAAATATAACACCCTTTATGTCATTGTGGTATAATAAAAAGAACATTGCTCTAAGCTAGGACACCTAATTTCAGGTCCTGGCTGAAACACTAACTAGTTATATGACCTTGGATCAATTAATCCTTTAATCTCTGTGGGCTGGAAGTTACACACACACTCATATGTGAGAATTAACATAATAATAACACTATATTAATATGACATATTCATATATTCATAAATGATATTAATTATGCTTTCTATGTCAAGACTCATCTATATATGTATAAATTCACATGAGTGTTAATACTATTAAAAATACTAATTTGCTATATTAATATATTATTTAATAAATAATATATAACCTATATATTAATTATCATTTATGCTAGGACTCATATGTATTGTATGATATATACATACATATACATTATAAGGCATTATACAGATATATAGGGGCAGCTAGGAGGTATAATGGATAGAGTACTGGGATTGGAGGTAGGAAGACTCATCTTCTTGAGTTCAAATCTGGCCTCTGACACTCACTAACTGTGTCATCCTGGGCAAGTCACTTAACCCTGTTTGCCTCAGTTTCCTCATCTGTAAAATGAGCTGGAGAAGGAAATGGCAAATCACTCCATTATCTCCCAAATGGAGTCATGAAGAGTCAGTCACAACTGAAATGACTAAACGACAACACAAAAATGGATAGATAATATTTGGGCCTTAACTTCCTCATTTGTAAAACAAGGAGGTTAGATTGCATGTTTGCTTTCAGACTTGAAATGCTCTGATTCTATGTTTACCCAGTACTATGCACTAAAATCTTGCACGTATGCTCCTGCCTTCCCTAACCACCTCTGCTCTGTCTCTAGGACCTGTGCTTTTTTCTATATCTACTTTCTTGGTGACCTCATCAGTTCTCATGGATTTAATTATCATCTCTCTGCCAGGATATACATAATAGAAATACATACAAACAACTATATGTATATGGATGCATGTAAGCACATATTATATATAAAGTGTGTATATAATGTGTATGTAGATGTACATAATGTATATGGAAAACCGGGATGCATAGAAGATTTTAGTGCATGGTACTGAGAAACAGAAAAGCAGAACATTTCAAGGAAGGGAATAGACAATCTTACCTCCTTATTTTACAGATGAGGAAGTTAAGGTCCATAGTGATTAAGTGATTGACTGGCCCGAGGTCATATAGCTAGCTAATGTTCCAGCCAGGATCTCAAACTGGGTGTCCTAACTTAGAGCAGGGTTATTCCTATTATACTGCATTGACACAAAGGGTGTCAGCAGAATTCCAGAATAACCACAGTGATTTCAGTGTTCATGAATGCCTTTAAGACAGGGAAGGGAGGAGTGTTGGTGTGGTACCTTTCAAAGAATGTATCTCATCCTGGCCCTAGCTAAACCACAGTCAAACGAATGGCCCAAGAAACTGCTTATCTCATGGAATCCACACTCTAGTCTTTTGCAACAGACGTTCCTGGCAGCACACAGTGTAAATAACTGTTTATTCATCGAGCTAGTCACGGGTAGATTTTTATAACAAGAGTCAAGAAGGTTTATTTCTATTGCTTAGCTTTCCCTTATGCAACCTTGGCGAGTTCCCTTATTCCCTAACACCTGAACTTTTAAAATTCAAAAGTCATTGAAGGTCTTCTTTACTCTTAATAGTCTGATAATGTGCTAGACGTGGAGTCAGGAGGCCTTTACCTTAAATCTGGCCTCTGAAACTTAGGAGCTGGTTAACCATGGGCAAGTCATGTCACCTCCCTCACTCCTCAGTTTCCACATCTGTAAAGTGGAAATAGTAATAGCTTTTACCTCATGGGACTTTTCTGAGGCTTAAAGGAGATAGGGTCTGCAAAACACTGCAAACTTTAAAGCGCGGTGCAGAGCATCCCCAAAGTCTTTAATAGCGTAAAACTGCACAAAGACTGGGATATCTGGTGTAATAACTGATCTTCTTATAGGATTTTAAGGTTTACAAAGTGCTTAATATCTATCTCTATAAAGATATTTTTAGATATATAGCTGTATCTTTGTATCTCTTTATGTTTATAAAGCACTTTATAAATCTTAAAACAGCTATTTGTATCTATAAAGCACTTTGCAAACCTTAAAACATTATCATCCATCCATCCATCCATCTATCTATCTATCTATCTATCTATCTATCTATCTATCTATCTATCTATCTGTCTGTCTGTCTATTTTTCTATCTACCTGTTTTTTTATCTATTTTTCTACTATCTATCTACTTTGGAATTGATTGGGTGACATTGGCACAGGACCAGTCAGCATGCTCTATGAGCAAAGCAGAATTGAAACAGCTCAAAGGAAATGCAGGATGCGCAAGTTTGGAGTATCCATCCCAAATGTTCACACAGAGTATTTGTGCCCAACCTGTGGCAGAGCATTCTGAGCTCACATTGGTCTGATCAGCCACAGTCAGGCACATTGAATCTTGACTCAAGCATAGTGATGTCATTTTGGTCCTCTTCAAGAATGAAGGACAACAACCAACCAACCATCTCTCTCTCTCTCTCTCTCTCTCTCTCTCTCTCTCTCTCTCTCTCTCTGTATATATATATATACATATATATATATATATATACATATATATATATCACACTTTGCAAACCTTTATACATATATACACACATACAGTTCTGCAAGGGTTAGACAATGCACTCATATACATGAATATATACATATATATACATATATGTTTAAGGTTAGCAAAATGCTTTTCAATCTGTCTATCTAGTTATATCTATAAAGGTTACTTTATAGATATACAGATATATCTATACATCATCTCTTTCTATATCCATAAAGCATTTTGTAAACCTGAAAATATTCACATATATGTGTATTTTTTTCTGCAAGGGTCAGGATACACACACACACACACATTTTAAGATTAGCAAGGTGCTTTTCCATGTATCTATATCTCATTTGATCCCCACACCAATCCAGCAAGATAGATACTATTATTAACACAGTTTTATGGATTAAGAAAGTGAGTTTGAGAGAGACTTATCCAGGGTCACACAGCTAGTAAGTGTCTAAGTCAGGATTTAAATTCAGGGCTTCCTGACTATAAGTCTCACACTCTAGTTACTATGCCATATAGCTGCCTCTATATAAATGTCAGTTATTTATATTAGAAATAAGAAAAAAATCATTATTTCTCTGCTATGCCAAAAGAAGAAAGCAAAACAAAACAATACCCCAAGTTCATAAGAAAATGCAGTAGAATTTCTTTATTAATTAGCTGAACTGTCAAAGCTTAAAGACTAATTTTCTTTTGATCTCAAGTAGTTCTTATCTATAATCACCTAATCCATAATCTTGAATATTTTACCAGGTCTTGAATATTTTTCTTTGAGTTAATCTAATTTCTTATTTTTTAGAAAAAATTTACAAACTTCATAGAAAAAGCCTCCTTCACTCTGCTTGTAGTATCAGGGCTTCATCCTCTGCTCATGGAGCATTCAGCTAACAACTGCATAAGCCTGCTCCCAGCTGTGGCTATTGGAGAAGGAATGTATGTGGACCTGGGATAGAGTGTACATATTTTGTGCCAAGATATGGAGAATGTGTATAAAAACCCTAATCCCTTTCATTGATATGTATCATTTCACTAGTAACTAAGCTTTATAATTTATATTATTTATTACATTTGTAAGAAGGAAGTGAAAATATTTTTTGACAGTTTCCAATTTCAGTTCCTGATCTGTATACAAACAGATGTATCTAAGGAAATGTTTTCCCTAGCTCTGTTCCTTTTGTCCAAGCTGCTCCCTGTCCAATCTTTTCCACTGGTGCCTGATTAATCTTTCTAAAGTACTGATCTAATAGTTTCACTGCCCTGCTGGAAAATTTTTAATGGCTTCCTATTATTCACTCAGTCCAAACTCCTTAAGAAGGAACTAGAAACTTCTGATGCTTTGATTTCAAGATACATTTCTAACCTTGTTTCCTACTCCTCTCCTGTACTAAACTGTACTATCTGTTATTTCCTGGACACATCTTATACTTTCCTTCCACCATACCTTTGCTCATGTTATAATCTCCTCCTTAAATGTCCTCCTTTTAATAATATCCTACTCATTCTTTTAGATACTACCCCTTCCATGAAGCCATTCTTGATATCCTTAGCTGAAGGTGAAGGCTTTTAGTGCTTTCAACCAGAGTACTGATGGTGAAAAATACTACTTATTCCCTGACAGGTGATAGACTCAAGATGCAGGAAGAGACACACATTTTCGAATAAAGCCAATGTGGTAATTTATTTTGTTTGACTATGTATATTTGTTACATGGGTTTTGTTTTTCTTTCTTTTTCTGTGGAAGAGGTGGGAGTCACTTGGAAATCAAGTTGTTCTCTCTCTCCCTACCTCCCCCAATGAGAAAAGAACAAAAGGAAGGCCAGAAGAAATCACAGACAAGAAGAGTTACACATTTGAAAACTACAATAATTCATTCACACACACATACCTATGTGTGTATATATATACATATACATATATGTAGAGAGAGAGAGAGAGAGAGAATGAGAATACAATCATTTTGTTATTGTGTAGTCATTTTTCAGGGTCACACAGCTAGTGAATGCCTGAGGCCAGATTTGAACTCAGGAGAATGAGTCTTCTTTACTTCAGGCCTGCCCTAACCACTATGCCACCTAGCTAAGTATGTAATCATACTTAAAAAGAAAAGCAAGCCCTACATATTAGGGATTTGCAGTCTCATGTACAATCCTCTCATTCTACAATACATGTGGAAATTCTAATTTTATTTGGTGTTTTTTAAGTTTATAAGAAAAGGAAAAAAATTAATTGGTTGCTTATCTTAAGTAGTGAGAAGCTCTAATTCTTTGCCACAGATCTTCCACCTAGTTATGCAAGGACCAGGGTGAGATCAGAAACAGCCTCCCCTCTGTGGCTAGAGACCTCAAGGAGGAAGAAGGGCTTCTTACTGAAACTTTTCAACCTACCTTTCCCATTTTTTCCCCTATGGACAATCAGTATTCATTGCTACCTGGCCCTCTAAACGTTGATTTATTTCTTCTAACCCCCCTTCCTGCTGCTATAGCATAGTCCCTTCCTTTCCACATTTAAGTTTTATTATTCACTTGTCTTTACTCCACATCTGTTTCTCCTGAATCTCACTTTAATCCCATGATGACTTTGCTCTTGTAACAAAGAAAAACCATTCCATCGAAACCAACAGAAACAGTGACCAACTTGACATTTTATAGCAGATTTCACATCTGTCGTCCATCACCTCCCTACTAATATGATAGAAAGAGGCAAAACTTGCTTTCTAATATTGTTCAGTATCATCTGAAGCCTTTTCTCCTAAATGCTAGTATCTTCCTTCCCAAACCACCTTGTATTTAGCTACTTTGTATTTACTCTGCTTCTATTCATGGTCTCTCTTTTTGTGAGTAGAGATTATTTCGCTCTTTGTACTTAGATGCCCAGTGCCTAACGTAGTGCCTAGACTCATAGTAGGGGCTTAAATGCTTATTGACTGATTGATCTTTAGGATTCAAGGATTTTTACTTGAAAGGAGAATGAGAGAGACACAGGCAGAAATGGAGGAACACACACATACACACACACACACACAGAGGCAGAGAGAGAGAGAGAGAGAGAGAGAGAGAGAGAGAGAGAGAGAGAATATGGATGAAAAGCACAAAGAAAACATAACACTGAGACGTTGGGCTAATTCCTCTTGGATTAGAGTGCTTACTAACGCTATCCTCACAGTCCCACAAAAGAAGTCTGTCCATAACTATCCTTCAGTCCAATTTTCCTACTCCTATTTACACTTAGTGGTTCAAAAAATGTTTGTAGCATTAATGAGCCAAATGCTGGATCTGAGATGAGTTTACTTCACTCTGCATGATTGCTTCACACACAAAATCCAATCGAATTTCATCAGTTCAACAAATATTTATTAAGCATCAATTATGTGCAAGGTGTTGTGCTAAGTTCTGGAATTACAAAGACAAAAATTCCTGCCCTCAAGAGGCTGATGTTCTATGGGGAAGATGTGGAATATACACAGGAAAGTATAGCATAAATACCTAAGAGGGCAAAAAAAAAGGTTAATCCATGACTTACCCAGTTCACTTTTGAGTGTGTGATCATGAGGAAGAATTGAATGTGAATTCCGTATATTTCCTCCCCCAACAAACCAGTTCACATTGGGATTCCAACGATTCAAAAAGCCACAGAGATGATTTTCTTCAAAGTCACATTCTATAAAGGGGGTGGGGGGATGAGGAGTGGAAAGAAACACATCAAGAAAGAGGCAATCACATCCCGGGGCATCTATACTCAGAACCTAAGGGAAGGTCTGGCCCCACACATTCAGATGGCTGGATTGCTCTGTTCTTTATCCCACTGAAATCACTTATCAGAACTGTCCGTGCTAGATTTCCTAAAACTATCAGATTAGTAAGAACGAACTAAAATGGATGACTCAGTCTCTAAAATCAGCAGTATAACATAATAACTAGAGAACTAGTCTCTGAACCAGGGAGGTCTGAATTCAAGGCCAACTTCTAATTCAGACTGGTTTGTGACACTGGGTAAGTAAGACACCAAACCTCTTGGATGCACCCAACTAACTGCCTAGGGCTGCGAGTTGAAAAATAGCTCCTAACATGCATTGATGAAGGCCATCATCAATGAAATCACATTACTGGATCCAGTAAGTGTCACTTACTACCAGAGTGGCCTTGGCTATTTAACCTCTCTGGGCCTCAGCTCTTCAGTTTGAACTCACACTTCCACCGCCCCCCTCCCCCCTTCCTTAACTTCCTGGACAGGAGTGCTGCATAAGGGACAGAGTGCTGAACTTGGAGTCAGAAAGGGCCGGGTTCAAATTTTGCCTTAGACACTTACTGTCTGTGTGACTGTAGGCAAAGCATTTAATCTCTTTTGCCTCAGTTTTATAATTTATAAAATAATAATAATAATAATAATAATGAGGGAGCTGGATCCTATGGCCCTTAAGCTCTTTTCTAGATCTAAATATATAAACCTTTGGTTTATGACTATAAGACATAAATGGATAAGTGTAGGGAGCTCCCATACAAAAAAAAAATCACAGGTCCCTGAGATATTTGTGAAATCACTTCATGTTTCTAATAGAAAGTATTTCACGTAATCTCAGAGGAAGAAACTAGCCGCATTTGACCAGTTCATATTATAAAAAAAAGGAGGGGGTTACTTTTCAATTTCTGAGGAAGTTACAATGGAGAGCAGCAGATCTGGAGTCAGGACCAAAGTTCAAGTGTCACTACCCTGAGTGGCCTTGGGCATTTAATCTCTCCAGCCCTCTGTTGTTCAGTCATTTTTTGAGTTGTGTCTTACTGTTCATGACCCCATTTGGGGTTTTCTGGACAAGGATGCTGGAGTGGTTTGCATTTCCTTCTACAGCTCATTTTACAGATGAGGAAACTGAGGCAAACAGGGTTAAGCAACTTCCCTAGGTTCACATAGCTAGTAAATTTCTGAGGTTGGATTTGAACTCAGGTCCTCCTGATTCCAGGGCCACCACTCTATCCACTGTGCCACCTAGCTGTCTCTGGACCTCAGTTTCCTCAATTAGAGGGGTTTGGACTAACTGATTCACGCATTTTCTTCCAGTTCTAAATCTACAGTCTCATGATCCCTTTGAAAGTTGAGACAGAAAAGTCATGAGAACCAGGGCATACATTTAAAAAATTCTTATCTCCTCCCACTGCCTCTGAGAGAGAGAGAAGAGGAGGGGAAAAGTCCTTTGGCTATCAAGGGAATTATAACTAACTGTGGGAATGATAGAAGACATGGAGAAGACTTAGAATGCCCCAAATCAAACGCAGAGAAATTTAAAATGCCTTAACTGCGAAGAAAAAAGAAAGTTCTAATTATTAGTATAAAGTATTTAATTAATTAATATTGATTAATTAATATTAACGTTAACTAATTGTTTAAGTATTCCTTATTAGTATAAAGTACTTCTAATTCTTTTCTCTCTTTTAAATTCAAACCAGCACCAGGAGTTCCACAATGAGAAATGGGACTTCAGAAACCTGGCAGAGTCTCCTACTGTGCTGACATTTTTGATATTTGCAATGAGGAAGAAGGGGACAGTGGAGAACGCAGGAGACACAGAGGAGGCCAGGCAACGTCTATTTTCCTCAGCAGTTGGAATAAAAGACTGAGTGTGCAGCAAGCTAGAAATTCTTATTATAACCTGTTGAGGCTAGGCAATAACTCACATTACAAGTGCCACATCAATTTTTCTTTCTTTCCATAATCTAGTACTCTGAGGACAATAGGGTCGTGTCTTTTTTATGGTGAACATATACAGAAAAAAAATGATATGTTGAGCTTAAGTCAGCCAAACTAAAACTTCAAGGCAGTTTGCAAAGATTTTCTAGAAGCCAAATTCACAGAACGGTAAAATGGAAAGGGAACTGGAGGCCTAATCTTCCCTACAATTTTACAGATGAGAGCAGTGAAGCAACTCGCTCAAGATCACAGAGCCGGTTAGTTCTAGAGACAAGACTAGAACCCAGATCTCTTAACTTCTGGCCTAGTGTTTTCCCCTTTGCCCTAGGCTGCCTCCTCATAGTTCATGTCAAGAGTAAACAGCATCTGCCCAGTACATTTCTCCTGGCAACAGTACATTTTTAGCAAACATTGAAACGGGAAATGAAAAACCACTTACCAATACAGTATCCAGTCATCATCTTAATTTCAAAGACTGCAATGCTGGCCGTAGTTCCTTGCCCCAATATACCTTCTATTAATATCTGTATAGCACATGGAAAAGGAAGGGAATTGTGTATCTAAATTCATGGTTCTATGATCACCCTTTCAAGTCCTCAATGATTCAGCCATAAGGCTCTTCACTAACTTAAGACAAAACAGCCCCATTAATCTCTATTTAGCTGCTGTTCGACATATCATTACCCTCCCTCTAAAGAATGCACATGAAAGATTATGTGGAAGGGAAGGTAGTGGGTTTGAGTATGAGAACAAGCTTTCACCAATGTCACCTTCACTCTCGTGTTAAAAAAAGACAAACAGAGGCAGCATGTGCTGGGCGAGGTCATTTGTTAGGTGTACAAAACAAAAACATCTAACAAATAATAACGGTAATAGCTAACCCTTCTATAACACCATCTATGTGTCATGCACGGTGCTAAGCTCTTTCCAATATGATCTCATTTAACTCTCACAATAACCCTGCAAGCTAGGTGCGGCTGTTACTCCTATTTTACAGTTCAGAAAACTCAGGCAAATAGAGGTGAAGTGACATGCCCAGGTCACACACCTAATACGTGTCTGAGGTAGCATTTGATCTGAGTCTTCCTGGGTATAGACCCAGGGCTCTATCCACTCAGCCACCTAGCTGCCGAAAAGAAACCTGGCTATTCATAGGATCATAGACTTAGTTCTGGAAGGGACTTCAGAAGACATCTAACACAACCCTTTCATTTTACAGATGAGGAAACCGAGGCCCAGGGATGTTAGGTGACTTATCCAAGTCACATAGGTAAGAAATATTAGAGGTAGGATTTTAATCCAGGTCCTCTGACTCTAGAGGTACCTTTGACTGAAACAAAGGGCTGCACTTGAGGACCTAGAGGGCCACATGTTGCCTTGAGGCAAAGGTTTCCCCACCCTTGGTTTAACCTGATTGGACAATGAAAGAAGACCTAGCCTCCCTATTGAAGGCTGTCATAAAACTGCTCCAGCAGTTATTTTAAAAAAAATTAAATAAATCTTTTATTAATACCGTTTTTAAACATAGCCTCTGGCAATAGAATCTATCTTTACAACAATGAGTCTCCATTAAGCAAAATAAATCAATACATTGGTCATGTCTAATGATGTTTCAGTCTTTGCATTTCTGTAGTCTACCACTGACACACTTGTGAGAATGGAGACACATTTTACCAAGATCTCACTGAAGTCATGTTTGGCCAGTGTATTAATTAAAGTTTTGATTTATTTTTGGTTCTGTTTTCTTTTGTGTGTGTGTGTGTGTGTGTGTGTGTGTGTGTGTGTGTGTGTGTTTGTCATTTTCAGTTGTGCCTGAATCTTTGTGACTCATTTTGGAGTTTTCTTGGCAAAGATACTGGCATGGTTTGCCATTTCCTTTTCCAGCTCATTTTACAGATGAGGAAACTGAGGCAAACAGGATTAAGTGACTTGCCCAGGGTCACACAGCTAGTAAGTGTCTTAGGAGGACAGATTTGAACTCAGGAAGGTAAGTCTTCTTGACTCTAGGCCTGCCACTCTATCCATTGTGCCGCCTAACTGCCCAAAAGGGATTGTACATGATTTATTATTGTGATCATTGCATAAATTGTTCTGAATCTGCTCACTTCATTCCACATCAGCCCATATACATCTGTCCAAGTTTTCCTGAGTTCTTCATTTTTGTAGTTTCTTTTATAGCATAAAAATGTTCTATTCCTTTCACATGTCACAGTTGGTTTGGTCAGTCCCCAATGGATGGCTACTCATTTTATTCCAGTTCCCTGCAATAACAAAAAGTTCTGCTACCAAGATTTTTGTATTTATGAGACTTGTTTTGTCTTTGATTTCCTTGTGGTATCTCTGGGTCAGTGGAGTATGTATAGTTTAATGACTTTCCTTGTATAACACCAAATTGTTTTCCAGCTCCACCAACAGTGTATTAATGTGTTTTTCTTCCTCTGGCCCTTCCCACATATATAATTTTTGCCTTTTCTCGTCTTTGATTATCTGATGGGCACTAGGCAAAAGCTCAGGGTTGTTTTACTTTACATTTCTCTTATTATTCTTGACATGGGAATAGGCAATTGATTTCATTTTCTCAGTGTTTTCTACTAGGTCTTTAGAGCCAGAAAGGTAGGTGGAAGGGAAAAGGAGACAGATAAAAGATACATTCATGAAGACTCACTGTGTCCTTAATCCAACCTTCTCACACTAACGTTATTTCCAGCAAGTATATGCTTTTCCAAGGAGCTTTATCAGTCTGTTTATTAGTGCCAAGGATAGGTCAGGTTAGATTAGGGATAACTAGAAAGAACTATTCAGGCAACATCTAAGAGTAAACAATAAAAGAAACTTGAGGCAAATGAAAATTGCAAGGGTTTATGGTAATAGGCAGGGGTGTGTTGGTAAATGTTTAACAGCTAGCTCTCTGGGGAAAAAATGTATGCCAGATACACTTTTTATGTTTAATTTGCATTGTTAACATTTTCTCCATCACTTTCTTAAGTCTAGACAATCACTAAAACAAATCAATCTCTGTCATTGCAAATGCTCACACTGAAAATCTAATAATCGGTGGAGCTGGCTCCGGAATGCCTCAGGCAATAGGTAGAATTTTAGAAAGATAGGTACGTGGCATGAAGTAGGCCCATTGGTAGTTAATGTTGGTAGGCTGATAAGTATCTAGATAGTCTAGTAGCAGACAAGAGGCAAAAGGTCAGGCATGGTAGCGTCAGGGGGTCGATGAATTTTAGGGATCCAGCTGCAGGACTGAGGTCCAAGAAGAAGACTTCAGACCCTGCTTCCAAAGGGGCTGAGATATAAGACATGGTAGTAAGTTTGGGATTTAGGAAGCAGAGAGCAAGACAGGAGTTCAGTTATAGAATTGGAGTATCAAAAGGAGGGTTTAACAAAAAACAAAGGAGGCCATTTACTTGAACTAAATTACAGGTCAAAGTGGCACCAACAGCAAGGTTGATTACAGTCAATCTTTGGGCCCAACTGGTCCCAAAGCATGGAAAAAGGCTAAGGAAGAGGTTAAGTGAGCCCACCTCTGCGGCTTAAAAGACTGGCGAGGAGGAAGAGGAATGACTAGGAGGAGCATCCTTTGTCTCACTAACTCTCTTCTTTAACCTTTCTAGGGAGAAATTGTAAGTATTTGAAAGGGACAGACACTCTAAAATATGAACACATACTCTAGGTATGGTTCTTCTTCTCAAAACACTTACATTTATCTTTTTAAAAAAACACCAATTTTATGCTTCATCCCAAATTTGTAGCAAGTAATTATATAAAAGACATATATATTAGCAGAATAAAATCAAATTATAAGAAAATGAGAATATCCATTTAGAAAGGCAATTTACAAACTTGCTAATATTTGAGAATCCTGTTCAATAGGTGAGAAGTAGTCCAGCAAAATCTAATTTAGGGATAGCTGAACACAATATCATTTTTTATTATTAATCTTTCTTTATGACGTTTCAGCCCCCTTCCCTCACCCTTAAACAAGTATAAATTCTCAATATAGCAAAGAACCCATTATGCCAGAAGTTTTAACCAAGGTTCCAAGAGTGCATGAAACATACATAAAAAATTGGCACTTTATTCCCATACTCTGCCTACCTTGAATTTCTTGGTGCTATTTCGCAAATCTAGACTGGCTATGAGCCAGCTATCAGAAGAATCCTTGGTTGACCACAGCAGCCGATCAAAGTTTTCTCCTTCAAACCTGATGTAGAGATTTAGCCGGCTGGGGATGGATGGAAAGGGTGAAGATGTAGTAATCTGATAAACTAGCCGAAGGCAGCTCCACTCCTCCGCCTGTAGGTCAGGACTCAGCAGGACTGCTTTCTCCCCCTGCTTGGCAAAGGTAGAGTCCACATAAATATAGTGACCTAGAAATTAAAAAAAAAAGAATGGAATTAATATGTACAATATGAGAAGAGGAAGTATGACACATTTAAATAGTAAAAATGTTAGCTAGCATTTATATAATACTTAACCTATATTATCTGATTTGATCCTCACAACAACCCAGGGAGGGAAATGCTATTATAATCCCCATTTTGCAGAGAGGAAAACTGAGGCAGACAGAGGTTAAGTGACTCACTCAGGGTCACATAGCTAGTAAAGTGTGAGGCAGGATTTGAACTCAAATCTTCCTGACAGCTAGGTGGCAGCTAAGTGAATAAAGCACTGGGCTTGGAATCAGGAAGACTGATCTTCATGAGTTCAAATCTGGCCTCAGCTGCTTACTAGCTGTGTGACCCAGGGCAAATCACTTAACTCTGTTTGCCTCAGTTTCTTCATCTATAAAATGAGCTGGAGAAGGAAATGGCAAAGCACTCCAGTATCTTTGCCAAGAAAACCCCAGATGGGGTCGCAAAGAGTTAGACATGACTGAAATGACTGAACAGCTTCCTGACTCCAAGTGTAGCATTAATAAAAATGGCTGGTGTCCAACAAGAACTTTCCCAGCCTCTCAGAGGGACACTAGGACTAGACTGGAACTATCCCTCTGCACTTCTCCAGTTTGGTTCCAGCATGGATGAGACTTAGGTTCCAAGGGCATGGTGCATCTAAACTATCCCTGACCAGCACTTGTGGGCAGCATGTGGGACATCATCATGGTCTGTAGAGATTTCTGTATACTCTACGATAATATTCAAGGATCTCTGTGGGCATACGAACACTCTACAACCTGGATTAGCAGTAGGAATTTAATCAAGTGATCTTAGCCTTCTTATGTTTTAATTCCTCCGGTTGCCCAATGAAGATGGTTGTATCTAACCTACTGTATGGGGTCATTATAAGATTTAATTGGTTTAACTAAATGCATTTATTCTGAATGTCCTAAGGACTGTGTGGGATATGAAAGTTGACCACAGAACCTTCAGCATGGGACTCCACCTTGGAGATCATCCACTCCAACCTTTTTACTGTTGAGGAAAATGAAGCCCAGAGCATGCAAATGATTTGCCCAGAGACACAAAGCAAATGAATGAAAGGCAGAGGTAGAACCCAGGCCTCCTAACTATACCAAACTATTTTTCAAATTATAAGGTGGTTTTTAAAATAAGCACAAATTGATCCCTCTTCCCCTAAATCCTCCTTGCCTGCATTTCCTTCACTAAATTTTCAGGGGTCTGAACCATTCACTATGAGAGGCAACAATACTGTGGAAGGAGAGCTAGGTTTGGATTAAAAAAGACTGGGTTCAATTCAAATTTAGACTCTGACATACACTGGCAATATGATCTTGGGCAACCTGAGTGCCCTAGGCACTGAGTTGTAGAGCAGATATTGCCCTGCTAGAGGGAGTTTCCTCACTGGAAGTACCCTAGACCAATGAAATCACAGGGCTAGTGCAGAAAACACCTGCCCGCAGACACTTGCTACCTTGACCTTACAAAGACACACTCGGAAAACTAAAAGTGCTCAAAAGAATGACAGATTAATAAGGAGGAAGTAGAAAAGAGACTAATTAGAAGGGAAGTGGAGGCGGCAGGCAGAAATGGAGCAGCCAGCAAGGAATTATCCTTTTTCTGGTACAGAGGTATTAACCTTTTTTATTTTATTTTATTTTTTCAATGTCACAAGCTCCTCTCTCTATCTAAAGAAGCCTGTTGACTACTCAAAATGATGTTTATTGCCTGCATTCGTAACTGAAGGAAATGCTAAATTCTGTTAGAGATTACATAAAGATGTAATTTTTTTTACCATCCAGTTTCAAAAATGCCCCAAAGCCTACCCTCAGACCCCTTTGGGGAGCCATGGCCCCCAGGACTGTACACTGGTAAATGTTTAACACCCCACCAAATGTATACTTAACACACATTCAAGTTTAATCTATGTTATTATCATTTTTTCTCCATCATTTTCTTAAGTCTAGACAATCAAGAAAACTAAATCAAAACCTGACTTGTAAGTTTGCTGGTTTCCAAAGTGTAAATATTGACACTGAAAATTTAATAACCAGCTCCCTGAGCTTATATGAACCACCAGCACACTGCTGTGTTAAGAAATTCTTTTCTCATTATTATCCTTTCTTCTCAATCACTATAATGCTTAGGAGTACATAAAGCTGACTGCCTGGGAACTATACCGATGGCAGATGGATCGAGGGATCATTAGAACATAGAGTTGTATCGTAAAGGGCAGAGAGGAGAAAGGAGAGATTCAGGAGAATCTAGAAGGTGTTTTTTTAGGAAAGAAGTCAAACTAGAATGTATGCTCCTTAGGGGCAGCTAGGTGGCGCAGTGAGTAGAGTACCAGCCCTGGAGTGAGGAGGACCTGAGTTCAAATGTGCCTCAGACACTTGACACTTACTAGCTGTGAGACCTTGGGCAAGTCACTTAACCCCAATTGCCCTGCCTTCCCCCCCCCCAAAGTATGTATGCTTCTTGAGGGTAGGGGTCATTTTGGACTTTCTTTGTAATCTCATCACTTAGCATCGTGTCTAGCACATAGTAAGCATTTACTTAATGCTTGTTGACTGAATGACAAAAATGGATATCATATTTCAGACTATATTGCAAGGTTTCATGGATTCTATCTGCTTAGAATGCTCCTTGCTTTCTAATGAAGTGTTAAAACATTTTCCTCACACATTATTTCTCTTGAAATCTGGTTTTATTACACATTGGTGGCATTGTTCTCACAACATCAGGTACCCTCAGCAGCATACACTATGTGAAAATGCTTATGGTATTTAAAGTACTTTGGTAATGAATTACACCATTGTATTTTAATTCTGTTTACTGAAGAGCTATTATTACACACCTGTATCATAAATGGCTGCTATTAAAATAATCTGAATATAATTCACTTGCATGCCGGAGATTTTTAAAAATGCATACTTTGCACCCTCACAGAAGTGTTTATTAGAGACAGTCTATCTGTCCAACCAACCTGTACCTCTCAAACAGAAATGAGGGTTGTCCTTAGCTATATTTAACTGTACAGTAGACCAATCGGCAACCCACTCAGTAAGACTATAGAAGGGTTCAATTTAGGAAACAGTGCAATATTTTCAATAATCATAACCATTCACTGCTACGAAAAGCTAACTTTCCAATGCTAGTATTCTCCCAACGATGCTTTGTGGCTATGAATTGTGGAATGTCAGAATTTCAGAAGAATTATGAGTGGAAGTGACCCAAAAAAGGGCCAGTGGAAAGCTATTTGGGGGCTATTAGTAGATTGCAATGGAATGCCATAACAATAACTTCCATATGAGAAATGGCATAAAAACCACCATCAGGGTCATTTACGACTGCATGGAGGAAGACCATTTATGTAGCAAGGATGAGGGAGGGACAACATATGGACAACCTAAGAGTTGCCCTGGTACCCATGAAGTTTTGAGAGAACTAGTATATTAGGCGGTTCTGCTATAGAAGACTTAGAACAAAACATGATTAAGAATAAAAAAAGATGACAAGACTGTGATTGGGTTTTGGTCTTCACCAATATAGGGAAAAGCCACATCTATAAGACCAGTGATGTAAAACTCAAATAGAAATAGGGGCCACTAGATCATACATAAAGATCCCTGTGGGCTATATATCGACTTAATTTTAAGA
Organism: Trichosurus vulpecula; assembly: GCF_011100635.1. Lineage (NCBI taxonomy): Eukaryota > Metazoa > Chordata > Mammalia > Diprotodontia > Phalangeridae > Trichosurus > Trichosurus vulpecula. The sequence goes on from NC_050581.1 coordinate 35,197,247, forward strand.
TGTAGTATTATTTATGTTTTACGCTATTTTTATTTATTCTGTTAAATATTTCCAAAGTACATTTTAATCTTGTTGGGGTTGTGTTTGGGGGTGTTATGGGGTGTATGTGGCCTGTGGGCTATGTGTTTGACGTCCCTGCACAAGTCTATGGCATCACTGAAGACAGAACAAAATATGATAGTCCAGTGAACCACCCCCCACCTCAAAACAGTAGGATTTCTAGAACGTTAGTAGCTTTACTTGTCTATAAAAGACAAAGTATGTTTCATAACCATCATAAATGAGTCATGGCACAGTGGGAAGAACATGCCTGACTTGGAGTGAGGAAGACTTGCATTGGAATCCTGCCTGCATCAGACATTTACTAGTTCTGTGACCTTGGGCAAGTCATTATTGTAAGGAGAAAATAAGATATTTTTGTAGAGAATTCTGTAAATGTTAAAGTGCTATGTGAGTGTTAGCTATTAATATGATCATGATTATGACCGATGTGTTGAAGGTAATCTCAGACCCTGGTTTATACTATGTGTGTGCGTGTGTGCGCGCACATACACACGTATACAGTCATCTCTTCATTTCATATAAACACCTTCCATTGCTGTCTTCTACTTAAATTAGTGGTTCTGTTAACTGTATATCAACAAAGTATTGGGTTATCTGAAAGTTAGCCTAACCCTACTTATTTCTATGATGTCCAGTGACAATGAATCATAAATACAATGAATCATAATATTAATTTTCTATTGTGTCATCTAACAGTTGTGATTTTCCTGAGACTGTGATTTGTAAACTTCTCTCCTCTTAACCATACACATTCCCACCCCCCTCCACTCCTGGAAAGTTAAAATAAATAGCACTAAATAAGAAAAAGAGGGAAAAATAAAAATATAATATAAATATAAAAATAAGACAAAGATTTTAAAAAACCCAGGAGATCATGCATGGAAGGGGTGCTCATATGATCATGACTAATAGGTAGAGAAGTCTGGGAAAGGTTACAAAACACAGAGTGTTAATGAAAAACCGACAGAAAGAGATGGAAAAATTCATTTGTTGCTTAGGGATTTTGAGCGAGTTTGGAATAAAGAAAATGTCAATTTACATTTATATATCACTTTAATATTTACAAGGCCCTTTCTTCACAGTAACCCTGGAGGTGGATAGTGCAAATATTAGCATCTTTATTTTACAGCTGAGGAAACTTAACGACCTAAAGATATTAAGTTATAGAGCTAATAAATGGCCGAAATGGGCCTTCAAGTCAGTTGCCTCAGCTCTAAATCCGGAGCTCTTCGAATTATGCTATGTTGTTTCCTAGAAGCAGGAATCCTTCCCTCACCCTCCCAAAATAAACGAACATGTAAGAAGGTGAAGCCCCTAAACAAAATTGCAAAATTGCCTTGTTAAAAAAAAAGTTGAAAAAAATAGCTCAAGATCAAGAAATGAAAAGATCCACAGTCTTTCGATCTATACCAAAGACACACATATATCATGAATACTTTCTTCAAAAGGCATTGGACAACATCGCAAAGAATGATGATATCTTAGCAGAGAGACCCAGGGGTGGAGAATCTGCGGCCTTCTAGGTCCTCAGGTACAGGCTTTTGACTGAGTCCAAATTGTACAGAACAAATCCCTTTATTAAGAGGATTTGCTCTGTGAAGTTTGGATTCAGTCAAAGGTCCACACTTGAGGACCTAGAGGGCCACGCGTGGCCTTGAGGCCACAGGTTGTCCACCCCTGGACTAGACTTATGATTTCATTGATGTAGGCAACTGTCAAATGAGGACACTCTCTCTACCAGTGCAGTTTGGTACCTTTTCTGCAAAATATAGTCTTAGAAAGTTACATAGAGCACTCAGGATGGAAGTGACTTGCCCAAATTCACAAAGTCAGCGTGTCCCGGGGGGAGATTTGAACATCAGTCTTTATGGCTCCAATACCAGCCCTCCACGGCTGCAAGGCCAGTTCTAGCTACTACACCAGTGCTGTCAAACTCAAATAGAAACAGATTCTTGCTGGCCATTCGTTGACTTAGAAAACCACAAATTAACATTATCTATGTTGTATTGTATTTTTATTCATTTTGCTGAAAATTTCTAATTATATTTTAGTGTGGTTCAGGACACTAAGGAGTTTTCAAGTTTGACACTTATGTCCTGATATGACCACTGCTTCTATATCTAACAGAGAAAATAACTGGTTTTAAAATCAGAGTCATAGACATTTTAATATGCATTGTCTATGTACAGTCAGACCATCAACAAGTTAGAGCAAAGATAAAAATCAACATCAAAATAGAAGGATAAAGCTGATAAAATACAATTGAAATCATACAAGTTACAATACAATTTAAATAGTTCCAACCCCAGTTCAAACAAGCTATTGAGGCTGAAAAATGGGAAAAGAAAAGAGAAAAAGACATCAAAACAGGATAACACCATTTACTATGAAAACTGAACTTATGAAAATAATTGCCATAGCGAAGATGTCACAAAGGACCTAGAAACTACTTGACCAGTAATTCCTTCATCTGTTTGCCAAATGGAAAGATGTGGTAGGCAAAGACAACAGTTTAGAAAGTATGGAAGGGTTACAATCTCATCTATGGGAACAGATCAGTGAGCTTAAAGAGTCAGTGAATGACTGAAGTATTGTTTAAAAAATGTAACAGATGCCATATGCCTCATTAATTAAGGCTCCCTTTTTTCTCTTGTATAAGTATCAGTGGAAAAAATTGGGTAGACACCAAGACTTGAATGCTGAGATCAACTTGCTCTATACAAGTGTGCACAGTGAAAGTCCAATGCTCTGAACACTTTTGAGAGCCAAGAAGGAGAGAATAAGTCCTGACTCCAATGGTCATTCATTGTGGCAGCCTCTCCTCTTCCCTCCCCTCTCTTTCCTTCTCCTCTCCCCACCCTCCCCTCAGAAGGTAAATTTTGATGGCCAAAGTCTGCCTCCTTTACTTTGGGTTTACTGGCTGGATTTCTTTCTCAAAAACCAAGCCTTAAACCCACTTCACTCTGGAGCTCATAGATCGGACAATAGGTTCCTGCCCTCCTAGCACAGAATGAATGTGAATACTATATAGTAACTGTGTCTCTTTTGGCCAGGAACCCTGAGGGTCTTCCCCTCCCAGTTTGATTTTTTTTTGAGTTTTTGATTAAAAGGGCCATCCCTTGATTAACTGCTTAAAGAGGCCTATTTACTGAATGGGCCTTACCTCACTTACAGTGAGCACCAGAAAAGACCTTAGCCTAAAAGGGCCAGGGTCTCCCAGTGCATCCTAAGCCATCTCCAGTCCTCCTGGTGGATGAATATCAAGCCACTGGACCCAGATGGCTCTGGAGGAGAAAGTGAGGCTGGTGACCTTGCATAGCCCTCCCTCACTCAAATCAAAGTCAACTGCAAGTCATGTCCTCATTTCCCTGATGTCATGGTACTCTTCGAGAACAACACGAACAACAACAACAACACATTGTGGCAACCTGGGCAAGTCACTGAATTGCTACATCCTTCAATTTTCTCTTCTTGTTCCAGGTTTCTCTGGAATACCTGACTGTGGGGGCATGTAGAATAAAGGAAACGGATAGAGCAGGCCACAGGCCTTTTAATCTGTTTCTAGAGGATATAGTGACTAATCACATTTAGAGATACTGAAGGTTTTAGCATGATCTCAACACTATCTGTAGACTATGGACCAGAATGTGAATGGAAGCATAACTGGCCTTCAGAATGTGACTGCATGGACTTTTAGGAATTGTAATCCAAGAGAGAAATGTGGATGCATCGCACTTGGAGGGGAAGGATCACGAATGCCCAGCAAGGAACAGCTCAGCTGCAGGAGCATAAGTTCTACCATGCTGGAAGTTATTTTGAATTGGGGTCTGTGGAAGCAGCAGGAGCAGTTGGTTGAAGCTGATATAGGAAAATCTGAGCATGAAGTTTAGATTTAGTTCTGGTTGGGGGTGGAGTGAGCATGGCACCATCAGCCAAGGCCTCCAGTTATTACAAAACATTCTTTGATGGGTGGGGCTGAAACAGACTGAATCTGTTCCTCGTTAGTCTTTCTTTGAGATCAGTAAAAAGACAAGCTAAGAGTTAATTCTCTGAACCCCGCCTCTTTACCAAATGCCTGCAGGTGTCAGGATTTTTGTACACGACTTCCTCTATTTCTTTAAACTGTTTCTAATTCCCAATTTTTGTCTTATGTAAACTATGATTAGTTTCAAATTCTCTGTGACTAACACCTGTTAATTAATTACACATAGTGGGATTGCAATGGAGGAAGTCAGGGATGACCTAGGTATTCACAGAGATAAACAGGATATAGATGTACTCTTCTGTACACTAGGTTATTTTCTAATTGGGGACTAAGTCAAATGTTATGGTTTTGATTTTTAAAATAACTCATAAGCACCCAAGTAGAAGTGAGGGAGGAGGGAAGGAGGGAAGGAGAGAGAGGGAGAGGGGGAGAGGGAGAGAGGGAAAGAGGGAGACAGGGAGAGAGGGAGAGGGAAAGAGAGGAAAAGGAATTATGTGATTTAGGGCACTTTACCTAGGTGATAAAGTTATGAGTGAGCAAAGATTCAGGTAGCGTAGAGTAGCAGTGAGGGGTAGCTAGGTGGCAACAGTGGATAGTGTCCTGGGCCTGAAGTCAGGAAGACTTATGTTTCTGAGTTCAAATCTGGTCTCAGATACTTACTAGCTGTGTGACCCTGGATAAGTCACTTAACTGTTTACCTCAGTTTCCTCATCTGCAAAATGAATTGGAGAAAGAGTAGCAAACCACTCCAGTACTTTTGCTAAGAAACCCCCAATAGGGCCATGAAGAGTTGCACAAGACTGAAATGATAGAACAAACAACAACAGTGAGGATTTTTACTTTTGGAGTATGGGATCGTGTCTAGGCATGGGTCAGTGAAGGGTCATGTCTCCTGTACCACAAAGTTGAGAGAGAAAGGTATGGCCAGAGAAGATATTCCCTGGCTGGGACTGTCTGAAATACCGAAAGTGGTAGGGAAAGAACAGAGCAAGTATTTCTTGTACTATCGATTTCCCTCATACAACCTAACCTTATCACCATCTGCTGGTTGCATGAATTATCATTGTTACAACAGTCAGCAAAAAATATAGTGTTAAGGATTTTGTGGGTTTTTGCATTCATGCTATGGTTTCTTTTGTTAAACATATATTGTATCATACGTGCTTTTCTAGGCCCTAGGGATACAAAGACAAAAAACAAAACAGGCCCTGCCTTCACAATCTCTCTTCTGAGCACCAGTCCTACGTCTCCAACCGTCTAACATATTGAACTACATTTCTTGAAGATGTCTTAAGCTTTACGTGTCCAAGATTTAACTCACTATCTTTCCCCCCAAACCTTCCCCTCTTCCTAACTTTCCTATTAATGTCAAGGGTGTCATCATCCTCCCAGCCCCCAGGCTCACAATCTGGAGGGTCATCCTTCACTCCTCATCCTTTTATTCCCCATATCCAATCTACTGCCTGATGGTCTACCTTCATGACATCTCTCCCACACACGCTCTTTTCTCCATTGTAGAGGCCATCATCACCTCACATCTGGACCATTTCAGCAGCTTTCTCTAGTTGGTCTCCTTGACTCAAATCTCTCTCTACTACAGTCTACCCTCCATTCGACTGTCAAAGTGATCTTCCTAAAACACAGGTCTGACCATATCATACCCACCCTTCCACCCCCATCTCATCCCTGTCCATTCAACAAACTTCAATGGCTCCCTATTGCCTCCAGGGTCAAATATAAAAATACTCAGTTTGGCTTTTAAAGCCCTCCATAACCTGGCCCCTTCCTAACTTTCTAATCTTTTTACACCTTACTCTCCTGCAGTGCTCTACAATCCAGTGACACTAACCTCCTTTGTACTTTGAGGGAGACACTCCGTCTCCTCACTCCTTATGGTGTTTTTTCACTAGTTGTCACCTATGCCTGGAATTCTCTCTCTCTTCATCTCTGAGTTATGGCTTCCTTCAAGTCTTAGCTAAACTCTCACCTCCTGCAAGAAGCCTTTCAAAATACCCCTCAAAGGTAGTGTCTTCTCTATGAGATGATCCCCATCTTATCCCATACATATCTTATTTCTGTGTAGTTGTTTGAATATTGTCTCTTCCATTAGACTAAGAACTCCTTGAGAGCAGGGACTTTTTTTCTTCCTTTTTAAAAACTCTCCAGGGCTTATCACAGTGCTTGAAACACGGTAGGCACTTAATAAATGCTCATTGATTTGATTTGCTGACAGAGCTCATCTTCTATTGGGGAGAAGAAACAATATAAATGCAGATAAATAAATATAAAATACATAAAAAAGTAAATACCAAGTAAATTTTTTTTGTGGGGAGGATGATATTAGCAATTGGGGGAATCAGGATAGGCTTAATGTAGGAAGTAGCACTTGAGTTAAGCCTTATAGGAGGTTCAGAATTCTTTTAGGAAAAGGTAAGGGGGGAACAGCATTCCTGGCACGGGGACAGTCTCCACAAATATATGGAGATGGGAGATGGATGTAAGCATAGGGGAGAGTTTGGCTCTAATATTGAATGAGTGTAGAAGTGTAATTTTTAATTATCCTGAAATATTGGCTGAAGCTAGATTGTAAAAAAAACCAACCTCTAAATGCTAAATAGAGGAGCATGTATTTAATTGTAAAGACAACTGGGAGCTGCTCAAGCTTCTTGAGTAGGGGAGTGACATGGTTTGGGAATATCCATTCTGCATTCGTGTGGAGAATAGATCAGAGAAGGGAGAAACTGGGAGCATAGACCAATTAGGAGCTCTTGCAATAGTCCACGAGAGAGGCAATGGAAGCTTAAACTAGGTTGGTGCTCTCTAAGTGGAAAGAAATGGGATGGATTGGAGATTGTGGAGACAGAATTGACAAGACTTGGTAAATGCTTGGTTACAAGTGAAGAGTCAACAAAGACTTTGAGGTTGTGAATATATGTGACTGGGATGGTGGTGCCTTACACAGAAGTAGGGAAGTGGAGGACGAGGGTAGAGAGAGTTCTGTTTTGGACATATTGAGTTTAAGATGATTTAGGACATCCATTTGGAAATATCCAATAAGAAGGTAATGATCCGGGACTGGATGTTCTTTAAGTATGAGTTTCTTTACTGTTCTGAGTAGTTTGGGTGGCCCTGTCAGGCCAGAAGATATGTTTAATGTTTCTGTTTCCTAGTGGAAGTGGCCTTGCCTGTCTAAAGTTACAGAGATAATTGGTGTATTGAGTAACAATGTCTCCTCAGGCAGAGTTTCAAGTTGTATGTTGTGTGCCTGACATATCCTACTGATGTCTTCTCCTTTGGAATGTGCACCAGAAACCCTAGCTTTTGACACAAGTGGCCCTGTGAATTATAACTAACATGCTTCCTTTCACAGACAAAGATAGCAAGATACGAAAGACTTCACTGCTTCAGGCTTCGGTTTCCTCATCCATAACCGTGTTAAACTAGATGAGTTCCAAGGTCCTTTTCACCTCTAACGGTCTATGATTCTGGGCTTTGTGTTTTCTTTCTACGGGTTATAATTGGTTTGTGCCCAGTCTGATTGAAGGCAGGGACTGTTTCATTTTTATCGTTGTATTTCTGGTGCTAGCACATCATAGATCCTTATAAATGCTTGGTGACTGATTCATAGTCTGCATCTGTAAGATGAGTGGCCAACAGCACCTGTTTTTCAATGATGGACACACATATACTTTGTAACTGTACAACAAGGATTTTCTCTACATTAAATAGTCCATAAAAGGAGCAACTCTATGACCTTAGCCTCATTAGCACCATGTATTAACCAAATGAACTAATTGGCCCAGACAATAATGCATGTAAAGCATCTGGTAAACGTTGAAACTTATAAATAGAAACTCTATGGAAGCATTTTTCTATCATAGAGTATCCCTACAGTAATGCTACCTTGCAACTAGGTAGAGGTCAACAGTAGACATTTCCCAGAAATCTTGTCTTCTTTTGTACGCTAAAGTACTGTTCTCAGGAAACATAAAACAATGAGGCCAAATTTCTTAACCTTCATGGAAAAAGCAATGAGTATAGAGTTTCATAAATAGCTTCTAATGTTTATTAGAAGTAGAAAGGTCCCCTTAGGATATAAAAGAAGAAATGTTCAGACTTGTTAAAATTAAAGAAAAAAACCTGTTCTGATTTCCAACTAATCCGCTACATTACTTTAACTTAGAAATTTATAAAACAAATCTAGTTTATAGATAAGCAAGCACAGCATTGTGGAGGGAGATAGAAAACTGGGCTTGGGGTGAGATAGACCTGGGTTCAAATCCTTCTCTTGATACTGACTTGCCAAATAGATCCTGATTTATCTACTAAAACAAATCCTATAGAGTCAAAGAAAGTTGAGATCTGGGTTAAGATTAAGTCAGAGACTTAATAAAGCTGGAATGGACCTTGAGAGTCATCTCATTCAATTATCTCATTTTACAGATGAGGGGGAGTTAAGGTCTGGGGAGGTGAACTTTTCCAAAGTCATACAGGTAGCAAGTGCAGTCTTTGCACGTCAGGGAGGTCCTGCTTTCTAAAGAGTTTTAAATGATGGACAAAAAGGTACGTGATTGAGAGTGAGTGAATAACAATTGCAGTCCTATGTTGGTTCTAATATGATGAGAAACCGTATGGAATGAGTCTTCTTTAGTCAAAGTTGCAGCTCATTTCATAGGAGATGTCTGGAATACAGCTTTGGTTATAGAAATGCAATGTTGGTATTTAAAAGGTAGCATAAAATTACCAACTATACAATCCCTGGATCTTCCCAGATCCAAGAGGTCACACATCTTTTATATGATTTCCCTTCCTCCCACAACATCCCCTAATGCTACTAGTCAATGTGTTTATGTCACTATGTGGTTCAGAAAATCCATTAGTCATTTGTTTTTTATTGAACTACAATCATTTGTAAAAGGAAAAATATTTTCTGGTAATAAATAAGAATTTAATGATTTCCTCCCAGCTTCATGTAAGTTCCTTGAGGGTAGGGGCTGTTTTGATGTTGATTTCACATCTGCTCTCTCTCAGCAGAGGCCCAAGTCTGACACTTTATTGAGAAAATTGAGGTTATGTCTCATGAGGTTGCTCTTCTAATCAATTCTTCACCTAAAATCTTCTTGACATCATTACCCATTCTCTGCTTCTTTGGTCATTCATTGGTCTTGGAGGAAGAAGTGCGCTTTTTTCTTGTGTATATCAGCCCTCCAGTAGAACCTTTGATTCCATCCCTTTCCATCTCCCTGTGGCTTTTTTTCATTCAATCATCCCTTTTCTCTTTCTGATCTTCATTTTTTCCTTCATTCATTGGTTCCTTCCATGTTGCCTACAAATGTACCTACATTTCTTTCATCCTTTAAAAACAAACAAATGAACTAATTGGATTTGATTCTGCCATCTTCTTAAACTATAATTCTATGTTCCTATTCCTTTTCACCAGCAAACTCTTAGAAAAAAAGCTGCTTATACTTATTGCTTCTACTTCTTCACATCCCACTTACTTCTCATCCCCTTAGCTTCCATCCTTGTCACTTCACTGATATTCCTCTTTCCATGATTCCCAATGATGTCTTAATTGCTAAATCTAGCAGCTTTTTCTTACTTCTCTTCCTTTTTGACATCTCTTCAGACACTATAGATCATCTCTCCTCTTGTATATTCTTTTTTCTCTCTTTCCTCTCTTTCTCTCAGCCTTCACTTTACCCTACCATCTCTTCAAGCTATCTTCTTATATCCCTCTTTCCTATCAGAGTCAAATTCCTAGAAAAATCTGTCTACCCTTATTGCCTCCACTTTCTCTCAATTCCCATTCACTTTTCTTCTGATTCTATGATTCAACTAAAATGACTCTCTCCAAGGTCGTCAATGCTCTCTTTATTGCTAAATCCAATGGCCTTCTTCAGATCTCCTTCTTCTTGAACTCTGTTGTGATCAATAATTTTGACCCCCTTTCCTATCTCCCTCAACTAGAGGTATATCCTAGTGCTCTGCTCTGGGCTCTTGACTCTTCTCTTTCTCCAAACTCCCTTAGTGATTTATCTGATGCATTTAGTAATCATCTCAATAAAGACCCAAGGTAGGAGGAAGCACACACTACATTTTCACTGGCTGTCCTCCATGCTTGGAATTCTCTCCCTCCTCCTCATCTCTGTATCTTGGCTTCCCTGGTTTCCTTCAGGTTGTGGCTAAAACCTCTTCTTCTACGAGGAGCCTTTTTCTGAGTGTCGTTAATACCAGTGCCTTTCCTTTAAGATTATCTCTAATTTATACTGTCTATAATCTTGTTTTTAATTGTTGTTTAGAGGTTGCTTTCTCCATTAGATTCCTTGACAGCAAGGACTTTTTGCCTTTCTTTCTATCCCCAGCACTTAGCATAGACTATATAGTATATATAGTAGGCACTTAATAAATGCTTATTAAGTTGACTTACGGATAACTTCAAAATATATATATCCAACCCTCAGTTCTCTCCTTAGATCCAGTTCTGCTCCAATTATGTGCCAGATATCTCCACCAAGACACCTAGAATAGAACAAATTTTTTTTTCTCCCCATAACCCACCTTTTTTCCTAAATTACATTATTTCTGACAAGGATATCACATTCTTCTAGTCACCTAGGTTCATAACCTTAGAATCATCCTCAAATCTTCCTTCTCCTTCACCCTCATAACCACTCAACTGCCATATCTTATCAGTTTTACCCCACGACATCTCTCAAATCTGTCCCTTTCTCTTCACTCATACATTCATCAACCCTAATTCTGGACTCTCATCACCTTTTCCCTTACTATCGCAACATCCTTCTAATTGGATTTCCTACCCCCAGTGTCTCTCTGCTCTGGTCCATCCTTTGTACTGCTGCCAAAATGATTTTCATAAAGGGGAAGGAAAGGGAATAAGCATTTATATAGCACTTAGTATGTTCCAGGTGCCGTGTACATATTTATTTATATTTCTGTTTATAACATTTATTTATATTATATATTTAACATATACATACATATATGTATACATGTAATATATAACTTACATTATATGTATTTATATGTAAGGTGGGTGCCATTACCATTATTATCCTCATTTTACAGGTGAAGACACTGAGGCAGACAGAATTTAAGTGATTCGCACATGGTCACACACAGTAAGTGTCAGAGGCCAGATCTAAACTCAGGCCCTCCTGACTCTGAGCCCTGTGCAGATCTGACCATGTCACAGCTTGCTTGAGAAGCTGATACCATTCCAACTCTCTGGCTTGGTATTTTTAATCCTTCACTGTCTTCTCCATTCTATTTTCATGGGCTGATTACATATTATATCTTAGTCACTTGTTACCACCAGGCTGTGATATGAGCTGCTCACCGCTGAGAGAATGCCAATATAGCAGTAAGTCCTACCATTACAGTTGTAATATATCTCTCTGCTGAGTGTGGACTATAATGAGGATTGTAGAGGTGACAGGGCAGGCTGGAAGGATAATCATCCATGGGAGAGGAGTGGCAAGGTCAAATATGGGAGGAGAGAAAATACGATCCAAAGGCTAGGCTGGTCCACTACCAAAGCATCTATAGGTACCCATATTTGAGAGGTCGAGATGAGTGAGTTGCCCAAGTTCAAAGTTCAAAGCTGGACTGTCAAGGAACAGGAAGCCAAAATGCAAGCATATTTAAGAGTTAACCATTTATCCCAAATAAAGATGCTTCCTGGAAATATATATGTGTGTATATATATATGTAGACATATGTATATATATGCTGTATATATGTTCTATAAACACATACACACATATACGTACATATTATATACACATGATATATACACATATAGTAATATGCATATCCATGTATGCATGTACATGTGTATGTGTGTATATACACACACATACACATACATATACATATACATGCACATACACATACACATACACATACACGTATAATCTTGGAGGTATCCATAGCCCACCCTAGCTGACATTGGTGACCTCTGTTATCTCATTCTGGCTTTTTCAGTTTTATGTTGACTTAACAACCTTTATGGAGCCATAGGCCTGTATAGTATAACCCCCAAGAGCCCAGTAGAATTTTCTGCACACAATAGCAGAAACAAACATTTGTTGAATGAATGAGTGATAGTGAAATTCAATCTTTTCCAGGATACACAGAGCTGACAAAATCTGGCAATATTTTCCTATATGGATTATTGAGTTCCTGGAGAACGTAAAAACAATTTTCAGCGTATTATACTTCTTAATTAGAATGTGTCAGTCCGCTTTATTGATCTCAAAATAATTTTAAGGAATTGGAATTTGCAGAAGTCAGCAATAGGGCAAGAAGAAGTGATGAGGCCGCCACTCTTCTGATGCCTCTAATCCCATTTTTCTTGTTCCCCGTGACAATGAAAAAATTGTTTTCACTCTCCATCACTTGGACACATGAAAAAAAAATGCTGTTATCTTAGTTCCTGAGGCAAAAAGGGTTTTTAAAAGATTATAAAACTTTAAGGCTGGCAGGAATAAAAGCTGTGAGGTGATCTCCAATGTACACTGTCTGCCAGGGTTGGAAACTCTAACCACAGATGTACATTCCACACTTTCTTAGGGCCTGTTTGGGGATCAGTCAGAGCCAGTAACAGCAGCAGCTTGCAAAGCAGGCCAGGTTTACCTTAGCAACTGCCAACAGAAACCTAGTGATAAACCCAGGAGAAAAGGTCACAATGCCTTAGCAAAAGGAAGAAGATTAATCTACAACTTAATATCTAATGGAAGAAATACGCTTCTCCACTTAGATGGGGAACTCCTTTAGTTGCTGGGTATTAGATATACTGAGAACTTCTCATTGGAAATGGTCTTCATCCATTCATTCATTTGTCCACCAGATCATTATCAAGCATCTACAATGTGGAAAACATTTTTCTTGGTGCCAGGGGAGATGGAAAAGTTTAGATAAGACAAGATCCCTGACCTCACAGTCTAGAAAGGGATGAGGTCCTAATCACAGATAAGCAGATAGAGTCCTCGACTTAGCCTGGAGAAGGCCCGAGTTCAAATACCATCCTCAATATCAGCTACGTGACCACAAACCATTTGACCTCCTTGGATCTTAGTTTCCTCATCTGTAAAATGGCAACGATAATCATATCTGTTGGTTCCACATCACAAGGGTGCTCTGAGACTTAAAAGAGAAAGGATAGGTAAAGCACTTTGCAAAACAAAAAGGATTATAGCGAAGCTACTGTCATCACAACATACAACATAACATAGTGAGCATCATAGAGAGCTGCAAAGCAACACTAGGTCCTAGGATGAAAGTTGTTGCCAATAGGTCTTTAGATTGAGTTTGTCAACAGACTATAAGACTGTGCCAAACTAGACAAATACCCCTTAGAGATATTACTTTATCTGAGGTAAATTAAATCTTTGGCGCTACCAAGATGGCTGTCAAAAACAAAACGGTAATTGTAAGGAACTGCTCTTTCTCCCAGGCTAGCTGCCCAGCATTCACAGGAGGCTGCATAGTCTATTCTGCCTTACCATTGGATCTTACACTATTTTTGAAGACTGAAAAATACGTTCTATCAGCTGCGCTAATAACACTGTTGACAATGCAATGGAATATTTTTGCATAATAACGCATCATGCAAGTCGATTTTGTCAAACAAAGAGAACTATATGGATGTCAGCTTCATTCAGAGACAAGGAAAACATAGAAATAGAAAAAGAAAAGGACAAACTTAGTAAAAGCTATGATTATAGATAATGTGTGGTGCTTTTATTTTTACTTTTCCATTTCAAATTTTTCATTATGTACCCACCTGTAGAAGAAATAGAACTATATTTAATGATGAAAAAAGGACACATGACCAGAGCTAACCAAATTTCACTTGTGCTCCATAAGAAACTGCTTTTTACAGAGTAAATTCAGTAGCAGAAGTATTGGCCAAATAAAGAACACCTCCAAACTTGTAGTTTCCACATCTCTAATATGAGGTGTTTGACCAACATGATCTCCAAGGTCCCCTCCAGTTTAACATATTCTGGGAATCTATGAAATGGGTTTTGTTCTCTTTCTATTTTGTTTCATCTTTAACTCTTTCTTTTCTGTATGCTTTATGTACTTAGTTTAATTTTTAGCCAACTCATAGGAACATAATATAAGCTAAAAGAGGGAGAAGAAATGGAAGCAGTGTCAGATTTTATATCCTTGGACTCAAAGATCACTGCAAACAGTGATTGTAACCATGAAATTAAAAGACACTTGTTCCTTGGAAGGAAAGCTATGGCAAATCTGAGTAGCATGCTAAAAAGCAGAGACATTACCTTGTTGACAAAGGTCTGTATAGTCAAAATGATGGTTTTTTCCAGTAGCAATGTATGGTTGTAAAAATTGGATTATTAGGAAAGCAGAGTGCCACACTAATGCTTTCAAACTGTTTTACTGGAGAAGATTTTTGAGACAACAAGGAGATCATATCACTCAATACTTTAAAAAAATTAATTCAGACTACTGACTAGAAGGTTAGATACAGAAGCTGAAGCTTAAATACTATGGCCAAATAATGAGAAGACAGGACTTAGTGGAAAAGACCCCGACGTTGGCAAAGATTGAAGGCAAAAGGAAAAGGGTCAGGAGAGGATGAGATGGATAAATAGTGTCATGGAAGCAACAAACATGAGCTTGAACAGACTTTGGGAGATAGCAGAGGATAGAAGGGGCTGGCATGCCCCTTGCTGGCATGTTAATGGGGTTATAAGGAATTAAACATGACTGAATGACTGAACAATGACAATCTATATACCTATTTCAGTAGGAATCACAAGAATCCCACTTAAACTTATTAAAAAATGTTCTGCCTTCTAAATAGTCTTTTTTGAGTTCAAGATCAACTACTCTTTTTATTCTTATTAGTAGTTCACCCTTGTGGTTCAGAATAGTCCCAGACTGAAGTAAGTCTTGGAGCAGTTGGCCTTGACAGTTATTTTAGGCTAATAACACACTAAAATGAGGTTTCCTGCTCCTGTAGCATCAAGTCCACATAATTGAAACAGTTAACATAACCCAAGAAAATGAACTCTTATAGCTTGGTCTAAGTGGTGATCAGGAAGAACATGCAGAATATTCT
Organism: Trichosurus vulpecula; assembly: GCF_011100635.1. Taxonomy (NCBI): domain Eukaryota; kingdom Metazoa; phylum Chordata; class Mammalia; order Diprotodontia; family Phalangeridae; genus Trichosurus; species Trichosurus vulpecula. The sequence goes on from NC_050581.1 coordinate 35,212,411, forward strand.
GCCAGGTCAATCCAGAATTCATATATCCAAGGGAATGGGCAGGAGGTGGGAAAAGAGCTCATGGCAACAGAATAAATCTAGGACAGTCAACATTGAGTAGGTCAGGAAGATCCTACCACAAAGGAGAAAAGGAAGGGTTAGGAAAATGATGATTTGTCTCTTATATTTTCTCCAGCCAATTTTTTTTTTAACAATGGCAATGAGGTATGTAGCCATATCCCCTTCCTTTCTCTATTACTGCATTATCACTTTGGGTCTGGACAACCAGTGCCAAATAAATCAAGTATGTTGAGACACATGAAATTCAGGTCTAAGAAAAAAAATACTCTCTTCAAACCATGACAATTAGGCCATACCCTGTAACAACAATGTTTCTAGCAGCTGCTGTGGAGGTGAAAGACCAACAAGACCAACAACAAGAGCACATAGGAGGGGTGCTAGCACAGGTTTTGGTCTGCTTTTCTAAGGAAAGCAACTTTAAGGGGTTAACAATCTCACTTTAATTAAACATACATATATGTTCACTTAATTCATAGGAAAAAGTCAGCACCCCAAACTTCAGAGCAAATACAAATAGAAATTAGAAGCAGAAATTATAAACAGAGCAAAATAACACAAATCAACAGGCAGGCTTCTATCTGTCAGACAATAAACATTATATACATAGTTACCAGAGAGAGAAGCACCAACACCTGGGTTTTCAAAGCTGGAGGTGGGGTGGGGTGGGGGGGCTCCTTGACCCAGAGTCTTGTATGGCCAAATCACCAGCACTCTTCCAATGAGTGTGCCGCCAAAACAAAATGCCAACCTCAGAGCTCGTATACCCTATTCAGGGCCCTGAGGGCTCAGCACTTACTTAGCAAAAGTCTGTGGGAAAAATCTTTAATCACTAGCACCACATCATATACATTGTTTCCGATTAATGACTCTTGATTCAAATAAAGGCAACACTCAAAGACACCCCCTTGCCTCAGTTCTGAGAAGCACTCCAAAACAAAAGACAGCAAAAGGTCCCCCTTTGCTTGCCATTACATTTGAAAGGCCAGACTCATCAAAGGTACTTGGCCACCTTAGTGCTGAGAAGCACTCCTAAAGAAAAAACAAAGGCAAAAAGTCCTACCCTGCTTGGCATCACATACCGAAGAACTTAAAACTTTAAAGAAATCAAGATAAGGCGAATAAGAATCAGAGAATGGGCTTGAAAAGATACTGAATATGATTCTGGTTCCAATTCTGCTACCAAGTATGAATCTGGAGGTGGCATAGTACATAGAGTCTTAGACTTGTAATAAAATTCTGCCTCAAATACTTACTATTTATAGGACCCTGGAAAAGTCACTTAGTCTTTCTCAGCCTTAGTTCCTTCATTTGCAAAAGTGGGGATAAAAACCTTAAAATACCATAAAAATTACTGGCTATTATTATTATTTGTAAGGTTTTTCTTGGCTTGAAGATTTTCATTCCCTAAATAAGGCATTAGTTGATGACATATGACCCTTTTTAGGTGTAGTTGCTTTTGTTTGTGGAGGAGAGGAAGGAAGAAGCATTCTAGAAGACAGAGAAGCCTTAAAAGTCCATAGGAATTCATGTCAGAGTAGAAGAGAAGGTATTATGGAAGAGTAGATAAAACAATGGATATGGAGTCAGAGGATCTGCTAATTAGTACCTATGTGACTTAGGCAAGTTTCTTCCCTTCTCAGGACCTCAATTTCTTCTTTGGCAGATTGAAGGGGCTGGACAAGATGATCTATGAGGTTCCATTCTGGCTCTAAAACCTGTGGAACCTTAGAGGTCCCTGAATTCAGCCAGTCTTCTCAATTCACAGACGAGTAAACAGAGGGTCAGGGAAGGTCAATGACTTGCTCAGTCACCCAGTTTGTTCGTATAAGAACTGGGACTCAAACCTAGGCTTCCTAGTTCAATGTTCTCTCCACTACACAACAGTGCCTCCAAGAAGTGAAGCTATAGTAAGAGAATGACAGTTCATGAGCCAGGGGGTCCAGCTGAAGTCACACCAGGTTGGTGGTTTTGCATTTGGCCTTTTCAAAAGGCCTGGTGGGAGGTGCATCATCACCACCACAAAAGCGGTATGTCTCATTCTCCCACTAAGTTTTAAGTAGCTTTAGATGAACAATAATAAAGAATAATGAGCAATATTGAATAAACGGATCAACACTTTGGTAACCTAAGCCATTTCCCACCTTCTTTTTTTCCTATGAGGAATAGGATGTCACCTTGGAAACCTAAAACAATATCCACTGGTGAATAGGATCAAGTAAAAAAATTTTTGTGACCCTGTGTACAGCTTTACCTCAGCACAGGTAACTACAGCCTGAGAAAGAACTGATCTCTCTTCCCTTTTTATAACTGGTGTGTAGAGTTCAGACTCCTAACCCGGGTATCACTGCCCAGTGACTTGAACCACCTGCTTTAGGGAATATATTGAGCTTCCCTGAATCTTTTCTGATGAGAAGAGATTCTCTACTGAACTCTGTGTGGGTTAATTAACTGGTCATTCTTTCATCTAAGCAGAAGCACAAGGTTAAATTCTGCCTCCCTCCCAATTTTGTTAATTATAAAATAAATTATTTAGTGGAGAGGAATCTAAGTGTATTGTGTGCCCTGGTGCAATATGGATTCTCCTAGAGCAATTATCTATCTATCTGTCTATCTGTCTGTCTGTCCGTCTGTCCGTCTGCCCGTCCGCCCTTCTATCTATCTATCTATCTATCTATCTATCTATCTATCTATCTATCTATCTATCTTCATATATCTCTACCAATACATTTGCTCTTCAATTATGATTTCATTGGTGCAGGAACTCCCTATGAGACAACTCCCTCTACCAATGCCTACTCTGCAACTTATGGTCTTAAAGAATGGCCTGAGGCACTTAGAAGCAAGTCAGCAAGCATTTATTAAGCACTTACTATGGCCAAGCACTCTCCTGAACACTGGAGAAAGAAAGGCAAAAAACAGAAACAAAGAAACAGTCCCAGCCATCAAGGGGCCTACCGTCTAATGGGAAAGACAACATACAGATAATGTACAAAACAAGATGTAGACAGGGTAAATTGGAGATAACCTCAGAGGGAAGACACTAACATTGAGGGAGATGATGGTTAAAGGCTTCTTATAGAATAAACAAGGGATTTGTTTAGCCAGGACTTTCAGGGGAGAAGATTTTCAGAGGCACCAATGAAGAAGGAGAGAATTTGAGGAATGAGGGACAGTCAGTGAAAATGCATGGAGTTGGGTGGGGGATGGTCTTGTGCTAAGAAGAGCAAAGAGGCCAGTATCACTGAATTGCAGTGTCATTATGTTGGAAGCAGGATTTGAAGCCAAGCCTTCCCTATCCTGAAGTCATCTCTCTGTCCCCTACCCCACAAATCCCATACCCCTCTGAACAATATGAATACCTCTATATTCAAGGACCACCCTCAGTAGCTAGAAGTTTTAGTCATTAGCAATGGAGAAGTCACACTAAAGCAGAGAGTATGAAATCAGTTGGGGGGAATCAAAGGTCAAAAAGATTTTTGTGGAGATACACCATATAAACTACAAAAAACTCTAATTGGAAAGTGGAGACTGGAAACTGCTTTTGACTCTGTCAGGGGGTCTATTAGTTCGGTTGGTTAGAGGCCAAGTTTAAGAGTTATAACCCTAAAAGGATTAGTTAGCTTTGCACAGAAAAAAGATAAGATATGTCCTCCGATTGTACCCAAAGGACCAGCTAACTGTTCCATAAATGCGTGTCATTGGTCACAAGGAGAACTGGGAAAAATAAAATATATATGATTCCCCCAAAACCCATAACCATAACTAGGAGCACGTGAAAGCCTCTCAATAGCTCTATGACCTTTGACAAATCTCTGAGCCTCAGCTTCCTGATCTGTAAAATAGTATGTGGGGCAGGAAGAAGGGGAGATGTTGGACGATATGATTTCTAAGGTCCCTTTCAGGTCTAGAATTCTATGATTCAGTGATTCATATGTCCTGCTGAATACTGATGGCAGTATATGCATGTTAGGACATATGCTTTGAATTGTAGAAGGCTGTATAATGGAGTGCAAAGAACTATGGGTTGGGTGTGGGGATACCTGGTCTCCATTTCTAGCTCTGCTGCTAACCAGCTGTTTGATCTTGAGTAAATGGTTTGGGAGCAGGTTTCTGACACGGATTATTCAGGGTCAGGCTCAGTATGATTTGGGGCAGATGAAATGTAGTTAGTTAATGAAATGAAGTGTTAATGAAATGAAATGAAGTTAGTTAATATCAGGATGAATCGGTATAAGTTGGGGCTGACATCTGTCTTTAGAAGACAGTCATGGTCTAGCAGAACACAGGTCAAGGGAAGTAGCTATCATCAGGGATAGGTGAAGTCAGAAGGGAAAGGTTAAAGTGGGTTTAAGTGGGTTGGTAGAGAATCCTAAGGCCCTAGAGAGAGTTTCTCTCAGAAGTATCCTGGATAGCTCCCTGGCAGAGAAGTCATTTTCAGGTCTCTTCTCTTCAGAACTTAAGTTCTTCTTTGCAGAACCCTTCACATCACTTCTAGCCAGTAAGAGAGTTCATGTGAAGAACTGAACAGAAGGTTGGGAGTGTACCAACAGAGAAAATGAGATTAGTGTTAAAGAGAATATAAGAGGTGAGCCTGTCTCCTAGTTCCCTGTAAGGTCACTTATTTATAAACCGTGGTCAAGCCAGGAAGGAAGCAAAGGAGAAGCTAATCAGACCAAAGGTGGGTATCTGAGAAGGCCATAGAAGAACTAAGTATGTGATTAGTGAAGTCTGGGTACCGATCTGTTAATAATTACACATTGTCGTATATGTGGTAAGTGCTCAATAAATATTTATCCTTAAGAAGTAACATGGTATAATGGGGAAAACAGTGGTTTTGGAGTCAGAGGACTTTGGTTGGAATCTTTGTGACCTTGGGCAGGACATTGAATCTCGTTGATCTTCAGTTCCTTCTTTTCTAAAATGATGAGGTTGCACAGAATGCAATGAAAAACATGCTTAATTTGGATTCTGAGGCCCTGGGTTTGAATCCTGGGCTCTGCCCCTATACTGTCCAACCTTAGACAAATTATTTAACACTTTTGGGCCTCGGGGTCAGATTTGAAGGCCCACTGGAGTTCTAAATCTATGTCCCTATGATTCTGAGTAGATGATCTCCAAGGTCCCTTTAAGCTTCAAATTGATTGAAATGAGAAGAGCATCCTATTTATTCTTCTCAAGTCCAAGGAAATCTGATGGATTAAGCACAAGCCATATCAAGCAAGCCCTTGTCTATGCATCTCAGATTATTAATGCAATACCTTACCTAGGGGAATGAAGATCTCTCCTAGAATAAAACACAGATTGATTTTCAACGAAAACGATTCCTGCTTGGTCATTGTCCCTGGTTCTAGAATTTGTCTGCTAACGACACAAAGCCCAAGTCACACAAATAAATCTAAACTAGAGGAGACTGACAACAGGGCAGCTGCCTCTGTATTGTCCTCCCTTTCCCTGATCTTCCAGGGTTTTGGCATGTGATAAGGAGTGAGAAAGAGGAAAATGCGGGTAAGGGTGGGAAGCGGCACAAAGCCATGAGAGTGGAATGTCGATCCTGACTTAGATTTCTCTGGCTCCTCTCCCTCTGTGACATAATTCTAGGTTTATTTAAGGAAGGTTTCTGTAACAGCTGAGATTATCATCCATTTACACTATGTATAATCTGTATATGCAATTGTTTTCATGTTTTCTCCCCTCCAGAATGCAAGCTTCTTTGAGAGCAGGGACCATGTTTGTGCCTTTCTTTGTACTGCCAAAGTTTAGCACAGCCTTTGGCACATAGGAATTATTTAAGAATTGCTTGTTGACTAACTCCAGACTTTACTTGATTATCTCTTGTTGTATTCTTTTTTTTTAAGAAAATACTTTAGACAGCTAGAAATCACGGATCGTGCTTCCCCTACCATGAAGGAATGAAAGCCAGTTAGGGCAGAGAAGGGCACATTAGGCCAACGTAGGAATTGGTGCTTAAGGCTACAATGATACAGATAATTGAAGTTTGAACTAGCAGGAGCCTTACAAATTGAGTTTTACTCTGCCTGTTTACTAATGAGGAAACTGAGGCTCAGAGAAACTATTTGACTTCTCTATGGTCTCTGAATTAGTTAGGGGTGGAGGAATTAAGGTTTCTTGATTCCTTGACTAATTTGCTTCTTTACTACATCTGTCTTTTTTCTCAGGCATTGTCACTGCATAATAAACTAAGCAAAAAACTGTGTTTAATTGTTTTGTAAAAAATATTAAATCAGTTCTTTTTTGTGATGAAATACCACAGAACAAACTTCCACATTTCAAGGAATTTTATACGATTCTGAGATATTCATTGGAAAGACTTTGCTGCAGAACTTTAAAAATAGTATGCTCTATCAAACTGAATGTTTTCGAAAATAGTCCACAAACAATAAGCACAGTGGGATTTTGTATTCTTTATACCTCTCAACTGATTATATGACTGTGAACATGTAGTCTTTTCCCTTGTCAAGTCTTCATCAATGTTGCCTTTGAAACATGTGTAGCTTTTTACTGTAAAGATTTTTAAGCACTGGAAAAGTAGACATATGGATGGGTAGTTATTGATATAGTCTAGATTGCTTTTTTTTGGTAACATTAAAGTTTGTGATTTTCCCCAAGCATTTGATATCCTCCTTTCTTTCAAATATCTTGAAGCTGAATGAGTCCCTCTATGTTCTCAAAATTCTGTCACCTCTAGGACAGATCTTCTGTATTGTTTGTTCTAGTTCAGCTGTTCTTATCTTTGACTTCTTTGGTGCCATTTTCATTTTCTCAGGGAGCACATTAAGGCCTATACTCCATGGTCACTTACGAAGAAAATGATTTGTCAAAGAAATCTGGAAAGATCTTTTTTCATTTTTCATCTATTTGTTGTCTTTCAGTTTTGTGCTTAAATGCTCTCAGGATTTCATATAGTTTTTCATATAATATAATTTTGTATAATATCAATGATTTTTAGGGCCTCTTCAGCATTGGGTGGTGTTCTATAGGACATTCTGAGCAGCTTTTTCATCAGTTCTGCTATTTTCAACATCACTAAGAAACACTATACTATATATACTAAAAATAATATAAAGAGACTGTTTTCAAGAGGCGTTGTGCTGATTATCATAGAGAGAGGCAGAAAGACTTGTTTGTGCTCAATTTGCAAGGTGCCTCAGAAGGGTCTTGTATATAGTAGAAATAGCATTGGACCATATACTAAAAACTTGAGTTCTCATAACTCTGTAGCTCTGTGACCTCAGGCAAGCTATTTTCTGTCTCTTGGTTTCAAAGTTGTCATCCATAAAATGAGGAAGATGGACTAAGTAACATTTCTTCTAGGTATTAAGTTATAGGATTAATAAGCTTAATGATCTGATATAGAAGAAAGGAAGTATCTATCTTCAACAGAAGCAAGCTATCTAGTGGACAATCCAAGAGGCTCTGCTTCGTGGTGGGCTCTTATCAGAATCCTCTAACATACAGCTTCAGGGGGATGGAATACAACAAAAAAAATTTGGAGTTTTCTTCAGCTACTGGGGTGGGGGGTGCAGTGTAATAGTTTTCCTATCGGTATGTGCTTCACCCTATGGATAGAGATCAGGAGATCAGTTGAAGGAAAGAAAAAGAAAAAGCAGACAAGACTCCTGCAGGCAAATTCCTTGGAGCAAGGTCAATTAAGGCAAAGGGGAAGCAAAGCAGAGGCATTAGCTGAGAGACCAGCAGATCCTTTCCTGTTTCTCTACCATATGCTCTGACAGAATGAAAATTTGAATCACTGTCTTATTTCCCTGGGAAAATAACAGCAGACTTTTGAAGACAGCTAATTTGGAATTCAATGTCTAATGTATGAGGTAACTGTTCTGAGTATAGAGATAAGATGGAAAATCCTACAGGCCAATCTAGTCTTTCTCCTCCACATACACCCACCCAGGGCTTACCCTTCTGCCATCACCAAACACAGGGTTTTCTTTTCTTTTCCTTTTTTTTTCTAAGCTGTTTTGGCCCATGGGCATGAGGCAACTAGTGCAGAATATTGTAACCCCTTAAGCTTTACTTTCATTCTTTTGTTAAACAACCATTCTGTGTACAGAACACTGTGCTACACACTGGGAGAGGTATAAAATTTATATAAAATATGATCCCTGCCCTCATGGAGCTTATATTCTAGTTGGGGGCTTATCTCTGAATGTTCCTGAGTAGCTAAAACAGTATTTCACACTTATATAGTGTTGCAAACTGTTTTATTCACGATAACTCTGTGAAATAGCTAATATAAGGGCTATTATTTCCAATTTACTGAGGACAGATCTAAGTCTTGGAGAGGATGACCTGGCCAGTAAGTGCTGATGATACAAGGATAAAGGATGAAATAATCCCTATTTGTAGGGTGCTTACTTCATAAAGTGATAATACGATCCTATGCATAGTCAGTGAGCAAGAGAGACAGTAAGTGGGGTGGAGGAGGTGGCATTAATGCCATCAAAATGCTAGCTCAGATTGTCACCAGCCATCCAATTTCAGGTAAGCGGTCAAACAACAGTACCCAAATTTTCATAGGTTTTGATAATAACGTATTAGTTATACCACAAAATGATGTTGGGGCAACATTCTATAGGATATCCCTGTGGAGTAACTGCTGGAATGCATTTCTCTTTTCTTTTCCTCTTCCATTTGAATAAATAGGAGGAATAAAGTCTATCCACCACGAAGAAGAAAGAAGAGACAGAAGGATCCATAAAGAGAAAAGCAACAGTAACTGAGGGAAGAAAAAAGAGGCTGGAAAATATCTACCCTCATCATATATACTGAAGATGGCACATGAAATGAGACTCATACTCTGAATGGCTGAGAAAATGGTGGACTGGCTAGCAGTGTCATGGGACTGGGACCACAATGAAGACCAGATGGAAATTGGAGAGAGAAGGAAAAACCACCACGACACCCCCATCATGGTTCTGACTGGTAGCAGCAGTGCAAGACAGGATTTGTTAGATGAACTGGTGGAAGGAACTCCAAGGAAGTCCTCATATTCAAGGCTGTCACTAAGTATCTGTATTCACCTTTGGGATTAGTGATTGCTTATCTAAGGGTTTCTGTTATATTTTCTTCCTGCTTTTATTAAACATTTTCTTTTGTAACATTGTGAGTTACATGTTTATAAGTCAGAATTTGGTCTCAGGAGGCCAGAAAGTGTCAAGTAGATAGATGTTTTTCTAGATTTCCTGGGTCAGGACCACAAGCCAGGAAGGTAGGAAAATCCCCTGAAGGTAAGACTTTACTCCAGGCACCTGACAGCCTTCTAAAAATAAGCAAAAGAGGCAATTTCTCCTTCCCCTCAATCTACCAATCATTATGAAACGTGAAACAAAAAAATCTCTTTCTCATCGACTGTGTCTATTCATTAAGACTTAATGGTGGTCAGGTGGAGCAGTGAGTAGAGAACTGGCCCTGGAGTCAGGAGCGCCTGAGTTCAAATCCAACCTCAGACACTTCACACACTAGCTGTGTAACCTTGAGCAAGTCAGTTAACCCCAATTGCCCTGCCTTCCCCCCTCCAAAAAAGAGAGTTTATGGTGGTCTCTGGAAGATCATAGGTTCATAGACTTAGAGGTATAAAAGACCATGGTGTCCATTTAGTGCTGGGGTTTTAACTTTTTGTGTGCTATGTATAACTTTTGGCAATTTGATTAAGCTTATGGACTCCTTCTCAAAATCATGTTTTTAAATGCATAAAATAAAATATATAAGATTATAGAGGAAACAAGTTATATTAAAATAAAGATATAATTTTTTCCCCATCCAAGACTCTAAAATCTATAGTTGGTAGACTCTAGGTTAAGAAATCATGATCTAGTACAACCACATGCATATAACACGTACATACATACATATGTATATATATATATATATATATATATATATATATATATATATAATTTTTTAACAAATGAGGAAATGGAGCCTCAGAGAGATAAAGGACCCTATGGTCCTATACTTAGAGCTATATCTAGGCCTAGAAGGGATTTCGGAAGTCATCTAATTCAGAGGTGTCAAACATGCAGCCCACAAAACTCTGAAGTGCTGTCTGAACCAGATTAAAATCTAACTGGGAAATATTTAGCAAAATAAAAATAAAATAAAATAGAGGTAACATTAATGTGTGGTTTGATACCACTAATCTAGTCCATCCCTTCATTTTATTTTATTTTTTAATAAATGTATGACCTTGGGCAAGTCATTTGCTTGTAGGTCAGCAATCCACTGGAGAAGAAAATGACATTTCCTTCATTTTTAAAGATGAGTCAACTGAGGCCCAGGGAGGCTAACCATTTATTTGCTCAGCTTGGAGAGGCAAGAGTCTTCTGATTCCAATTTGGCATTTTCCCAGAGTACATACAACCTTCCGTTGCTTCATAGTCCAGGCCACAAATCATTAAGATCTATCTCCCTCTCTCATCAAAATATAAGCTCCATATGGTCAGGAAGTATTTTTCATTTTGTCTTTGCATCTATAGCATCTAGCACATTGTTTTGCAAACTGTAGGTGCTCAATAAATGCTTATTTGACTGAATTTGATCTTTCACTGTCTCCCTCAAGCCATCATTGGATCCAATGACATTACTTAATTCCCCTCATCTCCTCTAATTTCCAAATCAAACGTTATGCCTGTATTGCCCTTGTTCCTGCTTCATCTTGTTAAGCTTTTCCCCTCCAGCCCCATTCAGTCTCTGAAAGTTCAGTGGTAATATACTTTCAGCCTCGTGCTGAACTGATTCCAACTCCAATTCCTTCTTTACTATCCTTCACAATCGTCTCTCCTTTGCTTGCACACCAGGCAAGTACATATTTAATTTATGAATCTGGTTCCATTATAGGAGTGCTCACATAATAGATACTAGGAGGCCAGTCTTGGAATTAAAACCTTCCTGACCATTCAGAAGCTAGGCAATAGTTTCCATTCCTCGATACTCAGTTTGCACTTGGCCCCAAGACACTACTCAGTGAGTGCTTTTGGCCTCCAAGTTACACACATTGGCAGGGGCGTGTGGATGCCTGGGAAACAAACCATATAAACAAACAATAATCCTAAAGAAACACAAAACTGAACACAACAGTCCCTGAAACCAAATGGCAACTACGGTTCCAGTCCAAAGAGTTTCCTCTTTTTTTTCTCCACAAGAAAAAGGCCTTAAGGGAATAATTTTCTTTTTTTTTAAAGCTATATTCACTATAAAGATCGTCATAGAATGGGGGAAAAAAACCTCATGTAGACATGGCAAGACAAAAACTTTCTTGATTCTCCCTTGAGAGTTAACAGGGTATTTGGCCCTGATCTGAACAGAGAAAGAGGCCTCTGTCCTATGAAAGAGAAGTGTAAAATTTTTAAATATATACAAAGTAAATCTAAGTCACGTTTAGCAACGATAACTGGCAGTTACATAACATTTAACCACCAAGAAGCTCAACACTGCCAAGTTTTATTTAGCTTTAATCTGAGGCAGCTGCACAGGCTCCCTCTGTGCTAGATGAAGGGCAGGTGTAGTACATACTTGTTTTTAAGGAGGTGGTAGAAGGCACAGGGATGTTGAATTTAAAGGCAAAGAAGTAGGATCCAGGCTTTTTAAAACCCAAAAGACAGGGTAGTGCAACAGGATGATTGATGGGTTCAGAGTCAGGAAGACCTGAGTTTGATTAATGGGATCATGAATTTGGAATTACAAGGGATTTTAGAGGTCATGGAGTATGATCCTCTCATTTTAGATAGGGAAACTGAGGCACAGGGGTTACTTGATTTCAGATTACCCAGCCAGTAAGTATCTGAGGCAGGATTTGAACCTAGGTCTTCCGGATTCCACGCCCCACACTTTATCCACAGTATCACCTAACTACTACCTCTGTATCTGGCATCTACTAAATGTATGACCATCAATAAGGCATGTAACCTAGCTCAGCTTCAGCTTTCTGATCTATAAAATAGTGATATTAATAGCACACAACTCACAGATTGTGAAGATCAAGTAAGATAGTGGATATATCTAAAAGTTTGGGGATGGACCTGGAAATGAGGAAACGCCTATCAATGCAGGCCCACGAATAACTCTTCAATTTATAGTATTAGAGAGTTGTCCAGAACATGGAGAGGGTAGGCGATTTGCCTGGGGTCACATGACCAGCATGTGTCAGAGGTGGGACTTTGACCCAAGTCTTCCTGGTCCCCACTCCATCTCTCTATCCATTCCGCTCCTGCTGCCTTTTACATTGGATGTAAAGTGCTACATAAATGTCAGCTGTTGCTGTTCACCGGGTTGTTTCTCTGGCCATTAGAGGCAGCACAGAAGAATATAAAGTATATTTGGGAACCTGGATTTGAGGCTGGGCTCCACCATCAACTACACAAGTGCCTTCCCCTTGCCGGCCTCAGATTTCCTGTGTATAAAACAACAACAAAATACTTTTACTACTCATTTCTCAGGGTTGACACGAGGGCGAGATGACATCATGTATAAATGTCAGCTATTATTAGAGGTCAGTTCTATCAGGACACATGAAAGCAAACAAATAGTAATTTTTCCTTTAGAAAAAGTCAAAACCATCCATTGCATGACTCATCTCGGAGCAGTAGTTCAAATGTTTTCAAATAAAACACTGATGCTGACTAGTGACCAAAGCCCCTCCACTTTGATTCATCATCTTGGACAGGCCACCCACACTGTCAAATCAAGGACCATGTGCCTTTATTTAAAAAAATCCCCAAAAAACAATAGGATAGCAAATTCTAGGACTGTTTATATGCATTAGCATTCTGCTGGGTGGCTGCCTCACTCGGGGAGCACCATGGTTAATGTCATTCTTTTAGCAGCTTGTAATGTGTTGTGAATTTGTTCCATTAATAAGCATCCAGGCTAGCTCTGGCGTTTCAATGTTATAAAATGCTCTTGGATCCATGTGTTACATACAGCAGGCAACTGCAACAAGGGAACAGGACTCCAGGCTTTCTATCACTAGTGCAGGTAGGATGGCCCTACCCTTTGCTTTAGGGGGCAACGAGGTTATAATATGTAACCCACAGGTATAGTTCGGAAATCAGCAGAATGTCTTTTAGTGGAAAGAGTATTGGCTCTGGGCTCAAAGGACCTGGGTTTAAATCCTACCTTCCACTTAGTCTTGGCTGACTTTACGTAAATGACAACTTTCCTGAGCTTGAGTTTTCTTACTTCTAAAATGGTTGGACTAGACGGCCTCTTAGGTCCTTCCAGCTATTATCCCAAGGTCCTGCACAACCCAGCTATGCATAAGTACCGATCAATATGCACTGACTACAAGAGCACCTCAACAACACGCTTGAACAGAGTTTCCACACTTTTTTGAGTATATGCTAGTAAGTAATTTTTTTTGAGACCATGGCACCTGTTGTTATTGTTGTTCAGTTCTTTGGTCATGTTTTTTACTCTTTGTGACCTCATAGATGTCTGTCCATGGGGTTTTCTTGGGCAAAGATACTGGAGTGGTTTGCCATTTCCTTCTCCAGTGGATCACTGATCCATGGGCAAATGACTTGCTTCAGGTCACACAGCATGTTTCTGAAGCTGAATTGGAACTCAAGTCTTCTTGATTCTGAGCCCAGCACTCTATCCACTGTACCACCTAGCTGCCCCATATGGCCTCTACCTATGTATATTTACAGAGTTATAAATTATGTAATATGCTTCTATAGTAAAATACATTATAAAATTTTAAAATATAAATTCTAGAAGTGATAGGAAGACACTGGAGTTTAGTGGGTAGGGAAGTGACGTGATCAGACCAGAAGTTTAAGAAAAATACTGTCACCCATATAGAAGATGAATTAGAGAGGGGAGAGGTTTGAGGCAGGGAGATCAATTAGAAGGCTATTGTCCAGGTGAGAAGTCATGGGGGCCTGAATTTAAGGTGGTGACTGTGAGTAGAGAGACGGAAAAAGAGATATTGTGGTGGTAAAAAAAAAAGATTTGACAACTACATGGTATGAGGGGGAATGAGGAGTCAAGAGTGACACTGGGGTTGTGAATTTGGAAGGATGGTAGGGTCTTCAAGAGAAATCAGGAACTTAGGGAAAGGGGTGAGTTGGTGGGAAAAGGCAATGAGTTCTGTTCTGGGTACGTTGAGTTTGTGATGTCTGCAGATAATCCTATTCAATCTAATAGGCAGTTGGTCATGGGGAAATGGCATTCAGGAGAGAGATTAGGACTGGACCTATAGATTTGGGATTAATCTGCATAGAGGTGATCATTAAGCCTGTGGGAATCGATGAGGTCACCAAATGAGAGCATGTAGAAAGAGAAGAGGGCCCAGGATAGGACCTTGAGGGACAAGCCACAATTAGAGGGTGTGATGAGGATGATGACCCAGAAAAAGAGACAAAGAAGGAATGATCAGACTTGTAGGAGGAGGACCAAGGAGGAGTAATGTCATGATGACAAAGAGAGAAGAGAGTGTTCAAGAGGAGAGGGTAATAAGCAATGTCCAATGCGTCAGGAAAGGTCATCAAGGATGAGGAGTGAGGAAAGACCATCAGATTTGGCAATTAAGAGATCATTGGTAACTTAAAAGAGAAACGTTTTATTTGAGTGAGCAATCAAGGATAGTGGGGAAGATGTGAACTTGGAAGACCAGAAAGATGGTGATGTCATGGACAGATATAGGGAAGTTCAGAATAGGAATGAGTTTTGGGGTGGGGGAAGGTCATATGATGACATCTCATGTGCAGATTGTGACCCATCCACGCCTGCTCATCCTGTTGCAACTTACTCTGTCTCACCAAAATCAAAAAAACAGAAAAAATACCCAAAAACACTCCAAAGGGGAAGATGATGGGGCTTTCACTTACTGGCCATTGCCCCATAGCACTGAGCCTGCCACCTCCAGCCATGACTTGGTCTGGAGGGCATCCTCCTGATCTGGGATGAGGGTGGGTTTTTTTTTCCAAAGAGCACTGAAGCAGGTGCTGGAGTGGGGGCCCCTATCACAATATGGTTATAACCAACCTGAGTGACTGATGCCAAGTGCTGATGGGGAGAAGGTGGTAACTTGCTCAGCCATGGAACACCAACAACAGGGCAAAGTGGTGGTGGTGGGAATAATGTAGGTGTTGTGGTATTGGAGACAAGCCCTATGATTGGCTATCACAAAGAGTCTTTGTGCACACCTGTGTAAAATGAGAGGGTGTGTCTAATCTAAACACTCTATGAGGTCCCTCTTAGCTTTGAATTTTAAGACACTACCCCACCCCCCATCCTGAATTTAAAGTAAGGAAAAGAATCTAGGCATTATGATTTCTTACTCACTCCCCAGACTCTTTTATGTCCTCTGCCTTCCTTCATTCCTCCCTTCCCCATTACTCCCTCCTAGGCAAAGACACTAGGCCATAAAACTTCCATTGAGGTTAGAGGTAAGCAGTTCTGTAGCCTATGATTTCCCCCCTCCCTATTTTTTTTTATGCTAAAGAAAGACTCCTAGCTCTACCATTTAGCACTTTCTCTATTGCAGCTCGTGAAGAGGCCTGGGGTTTCACAATTTCACAGGGAAAGTAGTCCTTGTTTTTTGTTTTCCTCCCCTCCACGTCCTGCTCTCCTAAGTCTTTGAGCCATGACATCTAGTTTAATGGATAGTCCAAAGTGGTTATTTTTAGAGAACAATCTGTTTCTGAAAACTTTTCATGTTTCCACTCAAGAGAGTAAACATTCTCTTGGGCACTAAAGGAAGCATTTTGCAAATATACTATTCAAATTCAAAAGGAGAGGTATAATAAGAGTTGGAAAGGAAGCATCAGTTATCCAAATGAACTGAAATGGAGTCTCTAGCTGCCAAGCCACTAAGTTCCAGCAGTCAACCAAGGTGGCAGAATTGAGTTTGAGAGTTGGGGATGAGGAAAGAAGACATCTGATGTAAATTCAGGCTCATTCTGCACCCCTAAGTGAGAAATGCTGATTCTGAAATAAAATCGACCAGCTCTATTTTTGTTTCTAAAGCAAGACACTTAATTGCAAATATTCAGGGCTCTGGAGGCACAAGATGTACAAGTATTGCAAGTAGAAATGAGCTTTGCTTTAAGTCGATGAAACCATTGCCTATTTAACTCTTTGTTGATGGGTGCCCAAGTTTGGAAAGAACTTTTTCTTCCTTAGCCCATCTAATACTCTTGCCATAAGCCAGGTTCTTTCCAATGACCAAGTAGCAAAATTAATTCTTCTCATCTTTCCTCTCAAGATAGGGTTCTCTAGCTGCTTTCTCGGAATGGGTGGGGAAGGGGGGGAGGGAACCACACTATTTTGCCTAAAAAACCTTTTCCTAAAGAAACACAGCTGCAACTGGGCTAGAACTTGAATAAAGAAGATACAGAATTTCAGTTTTAGTTCTAGTACTACTTAGGAGCTATGTGATGGTAGACCATAATAATAGCTAATATTTTAGAAACATTTCAGATTTTACAAAACCCTTTACATATGTTATCTCATTTGGTTCTCATAACAGTCATTTTAAGCTCTCTGTGGCTCAGTTTCCCCACTGTAAAATAGGAGAAAGAACACATTAACTACCTTACCAGGTTGTTATATAGAAAATACTTGGAAAATGCTGGATCACTATATGTCTCTAGATAGATATAGATATCTCATCTGTGTGTACACACATATATGTAATATGCATGCATATATGTGTATGTACATATATGTATAAACATATACATATATACACATAAACATGCACACACAATTTCCTCATGTGGTTTAAAAAGAATTTATTATATATAAATTTATTGTATATAATAATGTGTCTCTTCAGCATTTCCAAGATTATCATCATAGTATTATATTCTATATGCCTTCTCAAAGATTATTTTGTGTCCATCCATATATGTTGCGCGGAGGTGTTCAGAGAGGATTTTAGCTCTGGTGTGAGGGCTTGCCGAGCCCTTTTCAGGGTTGCTCATCTACCTTTGGTGTCTACCTTCGTGCAATGCTCACCCATTGCTCCAAGAAGCTGTAGTATGTGCAGTGGCTACATCCTGGTAAACTGTCTTAGCAGATGGGCTAAAACAGGGTGAGGGCAACCAACAGGCCTCAAACCTGTTGGTCAGTTAGGGGGATGTCTGCCCTAAACATGTGAAGACTTTCCCTGGCAGAACAAGCAAATGAGAATACTTTGTTCCAACAACCACAAAGGCAACTGAAGAAGGCTCTGTGGAGCACCCACAGTTTGATCAGATATGCAAGGCACAAAGACACTCTACTGCATCCTGGGACATTACTAGTCATCTTGACTTTTGTCCTGCCACTGGACTTTGATGACCCAGAAAAATAGAGTGAGACTGATGACTTTATGAAATTCTGCCTCACTTAAATCCACTTCACTGGCCAATCATGACATTACCCCATGATATTATGGCTCCTCTTTGAAAATGAAGGATGAACAACATATATCGTATGTGTACCTCTTTATTTATGTTTCATTCTTTCCATTAGAATGGAATCTCCTTGAGGTCAGAGACTTCTTTTCTCTTTTTATCCCTAGTGCTTAGTACAGTACAAAATCAGATTAGTACAATACAAGCATTTAATAAATTCTTATTGATGAATTATCATGAATAGCCAAGATTCTATGCCTATGATAGCCTGGACAACTCCTGGCACGGAAACATCTTCTACTAATTTGTATTAAAGCTCTAATCTATGATTTAGAAGATAAAGCCCAGGAAGTTGCTGGAAGCACAGATTAATTTACATTATAATTGACAGTCAGATATAGGATGTCCCAAAGTCTTCATGAAGCAAGTTTAAAACTTAAAAGCATTTAAGCTATTAAAGCTTAAAACTGCACTAAGATTTTTGGGACACTTTTTACAAGGTTTGCAAAATGCTTTACACATTCATTTGAGCCTTAAAGCAACCCTGTGAGGTAGGCACTACAGTTGTTTTTAGTCTCATTTTACAGATATGTAAAATGAGAGGTAAAATTACTTGTCTATAGTCACAAAACTAAATGGCATAGGAAGAGATTTGAACTTAGGTCTTCCCAATTCCAAGTCCAGCACTTTGTCCACTGTGGCCCATTGCCTCTGAGCAATCATAATAAACAAAGCCCTGTTTTGATGCTTCATTATAGCTTGAAGGTGACTCTGTAGATCTTGAAGCCTGGGCCAGTGGAATATAAATTCTGCTGGGTCCTCCAAGGTGGAAAGGCATCAGGTTTGGACCTAGTGACACCAATCAACTGAAGAATTGTTGGGAGAGGTTCATTACCAAAAGATTCACACCTCTTCTCCCTCCCTTGCTCCTCCACTGATAAATGTTTTTAGCTACTATAACTGGCAAAAATTTTCTGCCCAGAGTAGAGTGGATTGTGGTCTACAGTGGTGGAAGAAGTGCCCACGTGGATGAAATCAGCGATTTTTTAAAAAATACTGAAGAGATAGTTATTATATGCCATCAATCTTCTTTTAACCAGAGTGGAGAATGGTATTTTGACTACACCGTATATTAGTAATGTGCTAATAGTGGAATAAACCAGAATAGTGTTTTGACTATATTTATGGAATCTAGAGCGGGAAGGGACCTAAGAGGTCACCTAGTCTAACCTCTCTTAATTTTACAAATAAGGAAACTGAATCCCACTGAGGTTAAGTGAGTTGCCCAGGGTATATCATTAGTAAGTGGCAGAGCTGAGATTCCAACCCAGATCCTTCCAAATCCAGACACGTTGTCCATTTTGTGAATCATACTTCAAACAATATAGTACTTAACATAAACTATGCTACACATACTTTAATCTTTTTCAGATGATTCAGAAGGTACTCTGGAATCTTACAGGACCTTAAGGTCAGTATTATGAATATGTATTCTCATGCAGTATTATAGAAGGTGTAAGTTAGGATGAATCATACTGTTACATACCCTTGAAATTATTATTGAAGTTGTTTTTAATTTTGGGTAAATTTCTAATTGACTTTCTCTGTCTGATCTGAATCTTTCTGGTGAAAGGTTATCAGGAAAGAGAAATATCTGATATTTCTGGTCATCTAGATTCTTCATAAATAGGAGCTTATCATAATATTTCTACTTCCATTATGCCCACTATTGCTACAAATGTCTATAAGAATTTCTATGCTAAGAAACTGAGTCAATAAAGTATGAGAAACATTGGATTGTAAAACGACTGAGTTCACATTCCAGTTCTGTCATTTATTAATTGTGTGATTTTGAATATCTACTATGTGCAAGATACTGTGATAGGCAGTGGGAAAAATGAAACTGATTTTTCATCAAGGCCTTCCATTCTTCTCAGAGATACATCCCATACACGCACAAATAAATACAAACTCATTTCAAGAGGAAAAAAAGCATTAGCCACAATGAGTATGGGGGAAAGCTTCCTAAAGGCCTGAGCTAAGCACCCAAAAGGTGTGTTCCAGGCATGGGATGCAGCCTGTGCAAAAGCATGGAGACAGCATATGAGCATTTTAAAATTCAGGGAATAGCTAGTAAACAGGTTAGTTAGAATAACAGTATATGCGTGAGAATAATATGAAACAAGTCTAGGGAGGTGGATTGTGGATGTTGTAGGAGGAAGGGAAGGTAATAGACATCCACTGAAAAGGTAAGTCCCTCATCCTCTTGGAGTCTTAAGATTCCTCATCTGAAATGAGGGTAATAATTATATGCATACTACTTACCTCTCAGGGTTACTTTGAAGCTCAAGTACTTTGTGACCCAACATATTGTAATATTTCTAGGACCCATGATTTAATTTCTGTGCTTGTACCACAACCTATCCTCCTAGACTTACTTCAGAAACTATGGTGGCCAGTTCTCAGGAGATTAGCCTTTCTGGCCTTAGCTAAGCTGGTCCTCGGGCAATGACACACAGTCTGTCAGTGAGCCCTCACTTGTGGTCTTTCTAGTTTGGTAGGACCTACAAGAGCCAAAGTAAGAATCTAGGCTTGTAGTCATGTGCCATAACTAAAGCGTCGGAGGAAGATCTGAATAGAGCTTTATAGCTATAAAGCATTCTGTACACATGAACTATTATTAATATTATTACTTAAGTCCATAAAGAAGCCAAATTAGTTTCTCTGTCATGATTTCCAAGAGATTCTTCAAGACCCTAGGGCTATCTCTCTGCAGAGCTTGCTTCTCATGCCAAGAATGCTGCCTTCCTTTTCAGTTCTTCCATAAGGCTGAAGACAAACTTCCTCTCCCTTTTCAATGTTGCTAATGTGCAAGACAGTTACTGGGGTGATAGGAATGAGAAAGCAAGGGGAAAGATCAAGTCTCTGTTTCCTCACTCCAAGCATGTGGCCTCTGCCTTCTTGTAAACAATTCCTGGGAGGAGTGGGGGCCATCCCCAGTTGTCCTGATCTATATCTTGCCCCTGGACCCAGACGGCTCTGGAGGAGAAAGTGAAGCTGGTTGCTTTGCACAGCCCTCCTTCCCTTAAATCCAATTCACTTGCAAGTCATGGCGTCCCTTTCCTGATGTCATGGTCCTCTTTGAGAACAAAGGACAAATAAAAACAACCACAATCCTAGCAGGAGTGATGTCCCCATTTGCTGCTGTCTTCAAGTGAAAGAGATATGGTTAAATCTCAGAGCTTATACTTATATAGCACTTCAGGGTTTATAAATTATGTTTATCATAATATCCCCGTGAAATAACAAGTGCTCCTATTTTACAAATTGGGAAACTGAGATTCAGGGAGGTAAAGTGACTTATCTAAGATCAAACAGCTAGAGTAAGATACCAAGTTTAAGTCCATTATACTTTCTACTACATCTGGGTGTATATCATCTTAAAATGTCCACAGCTCAAAATTATTCCAATGCACTATTTGGTGGAGCCATAAATTGGTTTTGCCATTCTGGAAAGCAATTTAGAACTATACCCTCAAATTCAACACAATGTTCATACCCCTTGACCTTGCAATACCACTATTAGGATTATGCCCTAAAGAGATGAAAGAAAAAAAGACAAGAACCAATATGTACAAAAATATTTCTAGTAGCTTGGTTTGTTTCTTGGAAGCTAAGGGACTTCTCATCAATTAGAGAATGGCTAGACAAATCATGGTATATGAATGTAATGGAGTATTATAGGACAAGAGGAAAGGGATGGTTTCAGAGAAACCATATGAATTGGTGCAGAATGAAGTGAGCAGACCAGGAGAACAATTTAAACAGGAACATCAATGTTGTAAAGAGAAGAAGGGCTTGTGGTGAAGTGTGTTACCTACCTCTCAGCAGAGAAGTGATGAACTCAAGTTGCAGAATGTGACATATATTTTTGGAAAGGAAGGAGGGAAGGATCCCACTTATGTGCCAGACATTGTGCTATCATTTTGTATCAGAGAAATATTTCCAATTAGTCCCTCCAAATCAGGAATTCTTTACCTTTTTGTGTCATGAACCCAGGGGTCTGCTGGTAAATGTTTAACAACTGGCTCTCAAACTGAGGGAGGCATGTACCACTTTTAAGTTTAATCTGCAATATTAACATTTTCTCCATCACTTTCTTAAGTGTAGAAATCAATAAAACAATAAATCAAGCCCTAATGTTTTTGAAATGCATAGAAGAGAACAGAAAGAAGGCCAGAAGGGGTCACAGACAAGCAGCGAAGTTTTGAACTTATCATGATGAATTTATTACATACTTAAAAGAAAATCAAGGCTTATATAATCCCGATTCACAGTTTCCTATACAACCCTGGCTGTCCCCTGGTACCTGGAAGGCCCTCCCCTCTTCCCTCCACCTCTTAAAATCCCCAGGTTCCTTCAAAGCTCAGCTCACGTGACACCTGCTACCAAAGGCCTTTCTCAATCTCCTCAGCTTAATCTCCCCCCCCCCCCAATTACCTTTTATTCACTCTGTACATAGTTGATGTATACTTATATGTGTTCATGTTATTTCTTCTGATAAAATGGAAGTTCCTTGAGGCAAAGACTTGAGTTTTTTGTCTTTTCCTCCCCAGCACCTATATTTCAGACCCCGTGATATAATAGGAGTTTAATAAAGGTCTACTGATTAATTGCTTGGAATTAAGCAATTCTCTGGACTCTAGTTTTCTCATCTGTAAACTGAGAATGAAGATATTGAGCTAAATCATCTTTAAGGTTTTTTCCAGCTCTAAATTTTGTGATTCTCTAAATCTTCACACCATGGAACACTACAGAGTCTCTCATATGCGAGGATTTTTACGAACCCTTAACTGTATATCTAGGTTGACTTTTGGCCTGGTTCAGATGGCACAGTGGATAGAGTGCTGGCCCTGGAGTCAGGAAGAATCATCTTCCTGAGTTCAAATCTGGCCTCAGAAACTAAGTAGTTGTGTGACCCTGGGCAAGTCACTTAACCTTGTTTTCCTCAGTTTCCTCATCTATAAAAATGACCTGGAGAAGGAAATGGCAAACCACTCTAGCATCTTTGCCAAGAAAACCCCAAATGGGGTCATGAAGAGTTGGACACAATCAAATAGGTAATTATGGAGAACATCTGTCACTGTCTCATCCTGGTGGTCCACAAATATCCTAGGAATACTTATATATACATATTAATTAGTTATCCCACTAAGAAGGGTACAGGATTTCAGGACTCCATGCTGTATGTTGTTGACCATACAACTAACTAAGCCTGCTTATTAACTATTTACACTTAAAATTTCAATGTCTAAAGTATCAATAAGTAAACATTTATTAGGTGCCCGCTTATGTGCCAGACACTGTGCTATCATATTGTATCAAATTGAATCAGAGCAATTTTTTCAATTACTCCTTCCAAATCAGAGGTTCTTTACCTCTTTTTGTGTCATGGACTCAGAGGTCTACTGGTAAGTGTTTAACAGCTGGCTGGGGGTGCATGGCATGTACTCAGGACACACTTTTAAATTTAATCTGCAATTTTAACATTTTCTTCATCACTTTCTTAAGTCTGGACAATCAATAAAACGATAAATCAAGCCCTAATTTGCAGTGGTTGCTGATTTCTGAGGTGAAAATACTCACACTGAAATTTTAACAATCAGCTCTCCCTACCATATACCATGACATAAACCTTTTTGGCAGTCTGGTTAAGCCTATGGACACCTCAGAATTTTTTTTTTTAGTATATAAAACAAAAGAAACCAATATATTTAATGCTTATATATATAAAACCAATATATTTATATAAATAAATATATATGAATTATATATATAAATATATAACCAATATATTTAATGCTTATATATAAAACCAATATATCTATATAAATAAATATATAAAATTATATATAAATATATAACCAATATATTTAATGCTTAAATATATAAAACCAATATATTTATATAAATAAATAAATAAAAATTATATGTATAAATATATAACCAATATATTTAATGCTTATATGTATAAAACCAATATATTTATATAAATAAATATATACAAATTATATATATAAATATATAAACAATATATTTAATGCTTATATATATGAAACTAACAAACTAACAAATTTATATAAATTATATATATAAATATATAACTGGTATATTTAATGAAAATATGTGTTTTTGAAAGTTTGCCAATGCCAAGTAAAGAACCCCTGCTCTAAGCCTTCATCAGGATTCTTCATTTGTCCATTTGTTTTCTTTGCGTTTGAGGTTAAATGACTTTATAAGGTTTGTAAGTGCTACAGCTGAGATCAGAACTTAGTTGAAATTCCTCCCAGCCCCATGTTCTTTCCATGACATCATAGTGCAAGAAAACATGGGGTGCAGGAAAGAGCCAATTTCTTTCCCCAATTACCAGAAAATTATAGGTCTGCTAATAATAAATAATTGTTAGATGACAGTCATAATACATGATGGGACTTCACATCTTCCCACTCTTTTCTTTTACAATCCAAAATATACCACTAATTAAAAAAGAACATGCTATATTTAAACAGACTCTTAACTGTTCTAAGGCTTATTTAAAAAAAATGTCATGGGGTTTCAAACCTGGTCTATTCCTAAAATAATCCG
The DNA here is from genome assembly GCF_011100635.1 of Trichosurus vulpecula. NCBI lineage: Eukaryota > Metazoa > Chordata > Mammalia > Diprotodontia > Phalangeridae > Trichosurus > Trichosurus vulpecula. Next base: position 35,236,491 of record NC_050581.1, read on the forward strand.
AGTGGAGACTTCTATGTCCAGAACTTTAAAAAAAAAATCCATGGTTATTTCTTTAAATAATTGCAGTCTCCCACAGTACAGAATTTTCATGCAAGCCCTGCCCTGTAATATACTGTCTCAAACTGCATAAATTCACTTTGTAATGTATGCCAGCAAATGCTTATAGACTCCTGGGAACTTTTTTTTTTTTTTTTGGTAAATCAAAGACCCAGACAAAATTAATTTTGAGGCCTACCTTCTGTCTCTTTGTTTATCTATACACAATAAATCTTCTCTCAGCCTGAATTGATTTGCTGATGGTTCCCTATCAGTGTTTTCTAAGCCTTAAGCATTTCTCCAATGTTGTCGGCTCGCCTTTCATCTTGCACTGTACCAATCAAGTTTTCTCTACTCTCGGTGGGTACCCAGATGGAATGTAAACCTCTGCTGACGACACAAATTGCCCTTAAACTTTTGGATATCACCTCTTTTCTACTGAGAATAGCATAAGATTGATTTAATCAAATCTAGTCAGGCTGCCGTACTGCATGGTAGTTTTTAAGTTTCTTGGCATTTTCCAAATGAGTGAAAATAATAATTCTTTAAGTCCCCCAAATTATAGTGCCGTCCTAGTCAGTGAGTCAGTCAACATTTATTGTTTTTCTAGGCACTGTGTTAAGCACTAGGGATATAAAGAAAGGCAAAAGCCTGACTTCGGTCCCCCAAGAAACTCACAGCCTAATAGAGAAGACAACATGCAAACAATTATGCATAAACAAGTTCTATACAGAATAAATAGAAAAGTCAACAGAGGGAAGGCACCAGAATTAAGGGGTATCAGGAAAGGCTTCCAGGAGAAAGCTGGATGTTGTTAAGGACTTGGAGCAGAGGTTCCCTAACTTATTTTGCCTACTGCCTCCTTTTCAAAAAAGAATAATTACTCAGCCCCACCCCTGGAAATCTATTTTCTTTAACACTTTAATGTGTTTTTAAAAAATTTGCATAATTTCAAAACAATAACTTTTTTAAAATGATGCATCTTAAATTTAATAATTTATTGTAAATTTGTGGGGTTTTTCCTGCACTGAAATTTTTATCACACGATATTGCATCATGTAACCAAGTAACAAGTAAGCAAGTCATTACACACACCTATTCCTGCCGATGCATGCTGGACTTCCCGACAATGCATGACATGCTTGCCTGCCAATACTTGCTTGTTAAGACTTGTCAGCGGACTTGACCACTGACTGCTTATAACTAGCATTTTGTGGGTTTATTTGGAAAATAATGTAATCACTACCATTTTAACTCTGTTACATGACAGATAAAACATGTATGAATGGTTTTTCAAAATTTTCTTCTCTTCTTTCCTTATGCTTCCACTGCCCCCTTATTTTTATTCAATACCCCCCAATTGCACTCAAGGCTACTACCACCCTCCCTGGATCATTCCAGCGCCCCCCAGGGAATGGTATTGCTCACTTTGGGAACCTATGAGAGGAAGCCAGGAGGCAGAGAAAAGAGAAAGCATTGCTGGCATAGGGGAGGGGCAGCGAAATTGCCTCAGGGTGAGATTTGGAACGTCTTATTTTAGTAGTAAGGATGAGAACGTCACTGCATCACAGAATACATGGGTCGGGGAGGGGAGGCCAAGTTTTGCTAAATGTTTTCCTTACGACAGGCCTGTGAAGTAGTTGACTGTTGTTGTTCAATTATTTCAGTTGTGTCGGAATCTTCACGACCCCATTTGGGGTTTTCTTGACAAAGATACTGAAGTAGTTTACCATTTCCTTCCCCAGGTCATTTTACAGTTGAGAAACTAAAACAGACAGGGTTAAGTGACTTGCCCAGGGTCACACAGTTAGTGTCTGAAGACAGATTTGAACTCAGGAAGATGAGTCTTCCTGACTACAGGCCCAGCACTCTGTCCGTGGTGCCCTTTACAAATAAAGGAACTGGGGATCAGAGGGGTTAAATAATTTGTCCAGGGTCACATAGCAAACAAGAACTGGAACCACTTCCAAAGCAGAGGTCATTTGATTCTAAGATCTTTTTACAACACTACACTGTAACTGGTGGGGTGTTTTTTTTTCTTTTCATCATTGAAAACGAATAGGAAAATGTTTGTGATTTTATGATTTTGTGATTTTGTGATTTCTAATGTTCCCTATTGTTGGAAGTCTTCAAGTGGAGTCTGGATGACCTGTTTGGGAAACACTGCCATTAGTGGTATATGGTGCACAACACTCCTGAGTATGATCTAGATCCAGATTAAAATGTATTTGGAAGTATTTAACAAAATAAACAAAAATACATTAAGACACAGGCAATATTACATTTTAAAATTAAGTCAGTATGCAGCCCACAGGAATCCTTATTTATGAATTAATGGCCCCTGTTTCTATTTGAGTTTGACACCACTCTTCTAGAGGGTACCCTTGTTAAAAATAAACAAACAAAAAAAAAACTACAGGCCATCCAAAGTCCTATTAAGCTCTGAAAAGCTATGATTTTTTTCTTTGTGGAAAATCTATGTGCTATTTAATAACTCATTATATTGTTCTAAGTTCTATAGTATCCCAAGCTAAAAGTAGTAAGACTCAGTTTAAAACTTTTTGTGTCAAAAATAATTAGTCATTAGGCTTAAAATTTCTTGGTGCACTTATGGGGCTTTAAAAATTGTGTGGATTCCAACGTTTAATAGATATCTGCCCCTTTTAAAATGCAAAAGACATGTATGGGGTTGGCACACAGTCGCTAGTTATTAAAAGAACCTCATACCGAAGCTTAGGCTGAGAGGGGCAAACAGTCCTTTAGTTAATGGTTCTGAGCTTCCGACACCATCTAGTTTACCTGGTTTTTCTAAACTGCAATCTCCTAAACTTTCCTACATCTGCTACTGAACCCTTTAGAATGAAAACTCTGCTTCTGGTTCTGATACCTAGGTCTCTCTCCACTGGAGACTGTTGGGTGTGGCCTGTCTGTTAACTCTTGTCTCCTGGCATTAACTGGTTGGCTGTGCCAAAAATATTGAGCCAGTCCATTAGCTTCGTACCCCAGACACCCAGTTTTATGGCCAAATGTTCAACATTGAGTATGAGATAAAGTACATAAAGGGCATATCATATGGGTTACAACTGCCTGTTACTCTGCTACATCACTTTAAGCATTACATTAATGACATCCATTTCATTCATGATATTATATGTAGAAGGGACAGGACTGGGGACTGGTATCCTTGTCTCCAGATTCCAAATCCAGTGCTTTCATCACCATACTACAGCTCCTTCAAGGCACTGAACATGCAGGATCTGGAGGGGTGCTGGACTTTCAGTGAAGGACCATGGTGTGGCAGTTACAGTTTGCAGAACAGTATGTAAGAAATGGAATGAATATTTGTTTCATCAACTTACTTGTTTGTTTTAGATTCCATCATTTTAGGTCCTGGGGTTTGCACATTTTTTTTTCAACAAGTCAGCAAGCCCCTTGAGCATGGAACAATGTTTTCTGTTTGAGGGTGACACCTCGGTATGAGTCAAAGTCTCTTGGAAGCAGCATGTGCTTTCCAGCTACCCCTCCCACTTCCACTCACATACTAATCACAACATTTTCTGTTTCAAGTTGCTGGCCCCCCCAACCAAAGAGTCCTGAAAGCTTGCTAGGTGCTACTGCCAAATATAGGGAAAATGGATTGGTGCAAAGAAACAGGATAAATTGCATGTTTTGAACCTCCTTAGGAGTTATTCCTTCCTTCTATGTTAATAGTCACCTATTACTATGGGCCTTAGTTTTCTCATTTCTGAACAGAAGGGTTTGGATTAGACGATCATCGTCTAATAGAAATGATCCTACCACATTTTCTGAGAAATTTGTGTTGCTCATGTATGTAAATCTAAGTTTTGTTGACATTTCCATACTAAAGGAAATTCCAAATGACTCGAATGTTTTCCAAATATTTTGTGTAAGGCTATGCTGCTAAAACCAAACTATTAACAAAAAGATCTCATAACATCTTTGAATCTTGAAAAAGCTCATTTTTATCAACCCCTTCTCCATCTTCAGAAATCCACTAGGCCCATGACTCATATTTGATTATCTATTATTGCATAAATGGCAGTCATTTTAGCTTTGGTTTTATGACAATTGCTTGGTCATATTTATGAAAAATATGCAAAGAATGACATTAAGCAGTTTTATCCATTCAAGCATTTTTCATTACTGACAGCATATACTTGAGCTTTACAGTGCTTCTTGGGGTAGGTAATGGAAGAGTTGAGGTTAAAAAAAGGAATAAACCAATGTCCTGCTGAAAGAAAGAGAATAACACTGTGTACATTGGCCAAAGTACTATAGTTTGGTGTGCTCTTGAGTGTGAGTATTTATACCTCAGAAATTGGCAAATGTTACAAATCAAAGACTTGGTTTACTGTTTTGTTGATTGTCTAGACTTAAGAAAGTGATGATGAAAATGTTAATAATAGAAATAAAACTTAAAAATGGTGTGTGTGTGCGCGCCTGAGTGTGTGTGTGTGTGTGTGTTTTCCTAGAGAGTAGGTTATTAAACATTTACCAACACAGTCCTGATTTATTGGTGAGATTGTGTCATGGAATCATGGGACTTAGAGCTGGTCAGGAACAATATGACCCTAAAATCCAATCCCTTTATTTTAAGGGGAAGGAAAATAAATCAAAGTTTTTACTGGGCATATATTTTAATTCCAGCACTATTCTTCAATAACTAAGAGCTTCAGTATAGAAGCCAAGATTCATCTCTTGTGCAGAATTCTAATTATGCTGTTATATCAAAGAATGAGTACATCTAATGTCAAAACCCAGCAAGATTACCATCTGAAACTATTTCTAAAATTTTTTCTCTTCCTACCTGAATCTCCATCAACAATTTAGGGGACCAGAGATGCTTTGCAAAGGCAGTTAGGTGGCACAGTGGATAGAGTAAGGAAGACTCTTTTTCTTCCTGAGTTCAAACCTAACCTTAGACACTAACTGTGTGACCCTGGGCAGATCACTTGACCTTGTTTGCCTCAGTTTCCTCATCTGTAAAATAAGCTGGAGAAGGAAATGACAAACCACTCCAATATCTTTGCCAAGAAAACCCCAAATGGGGTCAAGAGGAGTTGGATGTCACTGAAACGACTGAATAACAAAGGTGCTTTGAACTGTTATGAAATGATATAATTGTTACTCATGGCTAAGAAAAAAGTTGAAAAAGACAAATGCTTAGGGATCAAGATCATAATGACATACTAATTATATCCTAGGGCAATGTTGCTATGTTTTTGTTTTTTTAAGAAAAAAGAAAAATCATTCAAGAAGGAGGCAATATTGTATCGTCAATCAACAAGCATTTATTAAACTCCTACTGTGTGCTAGGCATTAGCCAAGCTAGGTACAAGAGATACAGAGATAAAAATGGAATCGTTCCTATTCTCAGGGAACTTACATTCTATAGGGGAAGACCATATATACACATATACTTTAAGTATATACAAATCTTTTTACAAAATAATTATAAGGGAATTTCAGTGGAGAGGTACTAGGAACAGGGAGATCAGGAAAAGTCTCATGTGATAAGTAGTGTTTGAGCACAGATTTGTAGGAAACTAGAATTTCAAAGAGCTGGAAGTCTGGAAGTAATGCATTTTAGTCATAGCCTATGCAAAGACATGGAGATGAGAAATGGAATGTTATGTGAGTGGAATAATAAGTAGGGCTGTTTGGCTGGAACGGAGAGTGTGTGAAAGGGAGTACTGTGTAATAAGACTGGAAAGGTAGATTAGAGCCAACTTGGGAAGCATTTTAAATGTCGAATGGAGGAGTTTGTATTTGATCCAGTGGAAAGAACATTGAACTACAAGTCAAAGGATCAAAGATTTAGAACTCAGGAGGCCTCAGAGGCCATCTATCCCCAACCTCCTCATTTTACAGATGCTGAAAGTGAGAGGAGATGAAATGAGTTGGCAAAGTCAAAGATGTAGTAAGTATCAGGCATAGGATTTGATTGTAGGTCCTCTGACTTCAGAGGACCTTCTTTCTATTGCGACATGCAAACTCAGAAGATTTTAGTTTGAATCTCTGCTTTTCCACTAACCAGTGATACGACAAGTAATTTCACCTTTCTGGGTCCATTTCATCATCTACAAAACAGAGGGAGTTGGGGATAGATGGCCACTGAGGTCTTTTCTAGCTACATAAATATAAATACAAAATAGATGATCTCTAAGGTTCTACCCAGCACTTTAAAAAGTTCCCAAACTATCAATCTATGAACTTTTTCTGAATTGAAATTAATTTCAGAATAGCCCCGTAACTCCTCAGAAGCATGCCTCAGAAATCTTAGCTGCTTACTCCCAAGGATAGGTTTCTCACCCTCGATCACAATTCACAGTGGAACAGATGTATGCTAGCCTTTCATGCCTTCTTCAAACATTTGACTAACATAGGACTTGGGAACTTTTAAGCTGCATTTCTTTGAAGGAAAACTTTCAGAATTCTTTTCAGCTTCAGTTAAGTAGGGGGAGATATGTGTGCCCTGATCTTAAAACTTATCAGCCTTCTACTTCTGAACAAATCAGCTGGTGCCTGTGCAGATCCCAATTTGTCTGGGAACCCATCATTTATAAAATGTTTGAAGTGACATGCTGCACTTATTCTACCCACCAGAATATTCTGGCTCCTTGGGCTCCAGTTACAGCCCATTAGCCAAGAAAGCATGTTGAGAAGTGAGCTGCCTAAGGAAGTTGTGCTATGACAGAAAAAAAAAGCCCCATTAAAAATGCCTGAAGCGACAATAAGTAGAATTCCTTTTAGGGCACGGCTCTTTAATTTGACTTGCAAGTAACAATTGTGGTAACAGAGACAACTGAACCAATGAGAAAAAGAAAACCTCTGGTGTGCATGGAAATGAGGTACAAAAGAATGCAAAAGGACATCTGTGAAAGTATGATAAGTTAATGTCCAAGGGACATTGAGACAATAAAGAAAAAGCAGTACTGATATCCTTTGGCTCATTGCTACTCTGAGCATGTCCCACTCAGAAAGCAGTCCCCATGTGAAAGAAGATTGATTGCCATGTACCTCGTAAAGGGGAGCATGGGTTTGACAAAATATTCGTAACAGCTTACATGTTTCACAAATCTATTGAGACAAATTTTCTCTGTTCCTGACAGATTCCTCCCCCACTTTTCCCGACCCACCAACACTATGCTGTCCTCATTTCTCTTCATACCCAGTCTTGACCCTATCAACGGTCAGCTGCTTCAATAATCTACTATCTTGAACCCTTGAATTCCTTGCTCCCTTCATTTCCCCCCATTTCTCCTATTCAAACTCCCAGTTATGGGTAACTCAGACCATCTGTCTCTTCCGTTCCTCCTCTCCAATGGTTAGATGTTGCTAGAGGAAATCAATGGAACTGTGCTGACTGCGTCCCCACCAAATTCATGCTATCTAACCTCAAATGGTTCCTCAGTGCTACATGAAAATCTTTTGCTTCATCTCTTCTTGCCTCTCTGTTGCGGGAAATATGCCATTCCCCACAGCAGCTGCTCTAAACCTTTGTTTTTCTCAAGTTCTCAACTTCAATGCCTTTTACTCTCAGCTGATGACTTCACCTTCTATTTTCCAGAGAAGGCTAATGCCATCCTATTTCTCTAAACCTCTTTGCATCAACATCCAGCCTCCCCTCCTTCCCTCTGATCTCAGATGAAAGATAACCCTATACTAGCTGGCTTGGTACAGTAGATCTGATTATTTCCCTGTGACCTTGGGCAAGTCATTGAGACCTTTCTGGGTCTCAGCTTTTTCATCTGGTAAAAGGAGGGGGGTTAGAGGTCCCTTCTAGCTCTAAAATTAGGATCTTATGCCTTTGATCTTGTCTCTTCTATGACTACTGCTCCATCAGTCATTTCACCTCATACGTCTTCAGTTTCTATTGGCTCTTTTGTCTCAGCTTACAAATCCTACCATTTGGAATAACAAAGACACAATTTCTCTCTCTCTCTCTTTCTCTCTCTCTCTCTCTCTCCATTACATTACAGAGAGCAATAACATGAAGCATCTTAAGGAGGGCAGGAATCCTGTACAATGCCGTTATCTTCTAAAACTCCAGTATTCAAATTGATGGCCCTTCTCCTAGCCTAGGTTCTTGTTTCTCAACATCCTCAATTCACATGACTTTCATCTTTATAGTACTTTTAGCTACCTGCCAAGTTAGTCATACCTTAGACTTCACTATCACTCAAAACTGCCACATCCAAGATTCAGACCTCCAAAATTCCTTTCTGACCACTATCTCCTGTCCTTCCATGTTTAGTCATGTCCGATTATTCATGACCCCATTTGGGGTTTTCTTGGCAAAGATACTGGAGTGGTTTGCCATTTCCTTCCACAGCTCATTTTACAGATGAGGAAACTGAGGTGAACAGGATTAAGTGACTTGCCCAGGATCACACAACTAGTAAGTGTCTGAGACTGGATTTGAACTCAGGAAGATGAGTGTTCCTGAGTCCAGACCTGGCACTCTATCCAGTGTACCACCTAGCAGCCCTCCTGTCCTTCTACCTCTCCCATAATCTCATTCCTCCTGACCTTACCCCTTATTCTCAGGAAACCTTCTACCTCTCTAATCTCTTTCTACTCTCAGCATGCATCATCACTGTGGGCTTCATTTACATTCCTTCATAGTCTTTCTCCTAGGAAAGGCATCTGAGCAATGTGGTCTTCTCCACCTTTGACTTCATCCTGTTCCTATAAATCTAATCTCCAATACTGAGTAACTCCCACCATCCACATTGTCTGAGCCTCTTCCCAATACCTGGTAAAGAAGTCAACAAATTGTGCTAAATCCATTACAATGAACGAATGAATGCATGAGCATTTATTAAATAACTTACTTTAACATCCATGATGTCTTTATTGCTGCAAGCCAATCCTTTCAATTATTCTGTTGACTCTGTTTCATATTTCTTATGGCAGTTCTTAATCTTCTCATTGTTAATCTAATCTTTAAAAAAAGAATTCTTCTCCTTGACTGTGATATCTCTTCAAGTTTTCCTCCTTTTTTCTCTACTCCCCCTCACTGTCAAAATTCTGGACAGAATAGTTTATACTCACTACTACTTGCTCACCACCCACTCACTAAATTCCCTATAACACCTTCCTTTCCCATCACTCAACTGAAAACACTCACTCCAATGATTTCCTAATTGCAAAATACCATTGCTTTTTCCAAGTTTGACCCTTTTGACCCTCCCATACTTCTTGATACCCCTTTCTCCCTTTGCTTTAGTGATACCACATTCTCCTGGTTCTCTTCCCACTTCTCTGAACATTCCTCCTTTGTCTCTTATGCTAGCTTCTTCCTCTTTGTGCTGCCTATCTATGTCTGAGCATGCCACAAGTCTGTGTTCTCTCTATGTTCTCTCTACTTTAACAAACTCATTTGTTTCCGGGGCTTTGTTGAAAGGAATTTGTTGAAAGGAATGTATTCAGTGGATATTGCCTAAGCATATTTGGTAGATGAGGAGAGAAAATCTTTGGGAGAATTCCCATCGTGGCTACCCAATCTAAGAATCGAATCCGAGTACAGCCTTCTTTCTGCTTATTCTTACAAAAATAATTCATGAGGTCTTGCAGGAATTTTGGTAAAACATTGAGAAAAAACTATGGCAAGAATTACTTAGTCGATTATACTCTGACTGAGAACAACGTATACGAAGCATAGTATTCTAGTCATGTGGTGCAGTTCTCATTCTCCTTCATGTTTTCTGCTTGTAGAACATTTCCTAACTTCAGAGAGAACTCCAGATATGTGTTAGGGGTGAGAAAGTGCTTATAATCAGGGCCAAAGGACTTGCTCAGACATCAAGCCACAGTTGGTTTATGATCAAAGGTAAAGATCCCCTTATTTTTTTCCATTTAGTTCTTCCAAGGTGCTCCCGGGAGAAATATGGTTCTTTTTCTATCCTGATAACCAGCTAAATGAATGTCATTTAAAATAGAATTCAACTGTATTTTAAATCACCACCTGAAATATTTACATATAGCTGACACAGTAGCCTTTAAAAATAAGGTTTTATCCAGTGATTTTAAATTCTCCTGCAAGAATGCATTTGTTTTAAGTCTTGACATTTCATGTTCCACAAATAGAAGTCCCATAAGTTTGGATATGAATTAGACTTTTAATCAAAAAACACTTTTCAATGGCAAAAAAGCTTGCAGTAATAGTGTTTTATTCCAGATGTTCCTTCCAAAATTAGAAAGTTGATGTTTTCTGGATAACTAGTTTGTAATAGCTGTTATTAACTTCTTGAAACGCTTACCAATTTCCTCAGAGATTTTGACTGTGGTAGGTTTTTTTCATTTAATATTCCCATTATAGTTCACAGACAGATGTAAATGTTAACTAAGTATTTGTTTAAAGGCATAGGGATTGAACTGGTGATTTCATTGGTCTGAAGAGCTCCTGGTGAGGAACTTTTGCTACCAACAGAGCCTTTCCAATGTGAAAAGTGATTTTTCTTAGTAATCATAATCTTGGAGACTTAGAGCTTCCTCCAACTCCCTCTTCCAAAGTTGTTGTTTTTTTTTTTTGTTTTTTTTTTTTGCAGAAGAACATTCTGATAAGGAGATTGCATAGAGTCTCCTTATCTTGGTCAAACCCCAACCCAAGCTTGGAAGTAATCAAAGGTATGGAAACTCCATAGTGCTCTGTTCAGGCTCCGATGGAGACAGAATCTTTTGTCTAAACATCCCAAGGCTGGGCGTGGTCTGGTAGGTCTGATGGTCAGATAGAAGGGGTATTTCCTCTGTCTGGAGGTAAAATGATGATGGGGTGATATCAGCCACTGCTGAAAAGGTATATAAATCAGGCACTTCAAACCCCATATGAGTTCAGTTCCAACACTGCAGCTCCATGCATATGCACGCTGCTTGCTTTGAGAGAAATAAAACAGACCAAACCCTCAGAGGTTGACACCTGGAACTAAAAGTCTTAGAAAATTGCCCTAGATCAAGGATAGGTGACTGGCCCTGGGTCACATAGTTTGTATTTGGAAGAAATGGGACTTAAATCTAGGTCTTCCTGGCTCTGAAGGTACACTACACTAGTTCTAACTGCTGTACTACACTGCTCCTCACTTGTTTAAAAATTTTGTGATGATTTAAAAATTCTGAGACATAGTTTCTGGGTAATTTAATCATCTTATTAACAAGGTCAGCATGTTATTGATAAAAAGATAATTTGGCCATCTCTATTAGATCAGCGACCCCTAAGGGTGGTTGGCTCACAATTTATATCCCTTCAAAGTGTTCCTGAGGGGTGCCAGTCAACTCTGGTTGGTTGACATGATGGGAGGTGAGCTATATTAAAATGAGGATCTTGGGGTAAGTGGCCTGGGTCACCCAAATCTTGGTCAAAGAGACATCAATTTCCATATCACCTGTCTTGACAACTGGGAGAATCTACATTTTTTTCAGACCTATTTGAGCAAACACAATGAACAGGAATACACCCATTAGCCCAAACTTAGAATTTCTTTTACTGTCTGATTATATCTTGGCCTGGGTAAATCTTTAAGAGAGATTTTCCACAGTGGTTGGTTTCTGGATAAGGAAGTAGAAAAGGGGAAAGCCTTGGTCCTAATACAACAATTAGTTATTAAATACAAGAAATATTCATTTCTTATAGTTTTATTAATCTGAACAATGAACACTGGCAAACTTGTATCACCTGAATACAGTTTCATTTCCTACAAATGTAATATAATTTTGGAGTGTTGGGCAATGAAATTTTAGTCCCAGATTCCAGTCTCAGATCTGCCATTAACTTATCATGTGTCCTTAGGGAACTCACTTCACTTCTCTGAGACTCAGTTTCCTAAGCTGTAAAACAAGAGTGTTGGAAGAGATGATCTCTAATGGCTCTTCCAGATATAAAATGATATGACCTATCATTTAGATTTAAATGTTTTATCATACACTGATATATTTGCTGTCTAACATGTCTGAGAAATGGACCATGCAATTTAATAAACATTTCTCCAAGTCTCTCTTATCTAAATATTATATATATGCATACACATATATGTATGTATACCTATATCTATATATCTATATCACTTAATGCCAAGATACCTTCAGGATATAATCTAATGTCTCTCTTTCCTTTCACTGCAAATTACCCTGGGAATAGAGGGTGCTTATACTTGTTTCCTCAACTTTTTCTCATTCACTTCTCAATCCTTGGAATCTGGTTTTTGACCTTGTTTGTTGGTGTTCAGTCCTTTCAGTCCTGTTGACTCTTCCTGGCCCCATTTGGGATTTTCTTGGCAAAGAGACTAGAGTGGCTTGCCATTTCCTTCCCCAGCTCGTTGGACGGATGAGGAAACTGAGGCAAACAGGATTAAGTGACTTGCCTGGAGTCACAAAGCTAGTAAGTGTCTGAGGCTGATTGAACTCAGGAAGATGAGTCTTCCTGACTTTAGGCCCAGCACTCTATCCACTGTGCCACCTAGCTGTCCCCAGCTTAAACTACTCTCTCAAAAATTATCAATGAACTAATAACCAAATTTAATGCCATTTTTTTTTAGTCCTTAGTCCTTAGTTTTTAGTCCTTAGTTTTTAGTCCCTTGTTGACCACCCTGTCCTCCTGGATATCATCTCCTGGGTCTTCCATGACACACTTCTATCTTGGCCTGCCTACTCCTTTGTCTTTTTTAATGGATCTTCATCCTTGCACTGCTCTCAATTCTGGTTGGATACCATGCTCTGTCCTGGATCCTCTTCCCTTCTATCTTAACAACTTTTAGGATTTTTGTGAGGCTCAAATGAAATAATATATGTCAAATATCTTATAAATTTGAAAGCATTATATAATTGTTAGTTATTAGTATAATAATATCTAGTATTTATATAGTACCTATTGTGTTCCAGCCACAGCATTAAGTGCTTTACAAATATTATCTCATTTGATCTTTACAAACTAATTACAAAGGACATATGAAGGAGGATGCTATCTGCATCCGGAGAGGGAACTGATAAACAGAAGTATGTAGAGAAAAATTTTACATATATATATTCGTGTCTAATAATAGCCATATCTAGGGTGAGGAAAAGGGGGGGGGGGAAGAAAAGAAGGAAAAAAAGAAATGTACATGATAACTTTATTATTATATTTAAAAGAAACAGCAAGTTGCACATAATAGATTTGCTGTCTCATGTGCAATCATCTTTTTAAAAAATTATGTTATAGAAATGCTTGCTTTATTTCATAAATTAAAAATAAAATAATAAAAATTTAAAAAAAAATCCTGGGATGTAGGGGCTATTAGAGTTGAGGAAACTCAGGCAAACAGAGATTAAGTGGTTTGTTCAAGGTCACACAGCTAGTATCTGAGGCAGGATTTGCACTCAGATCTTCCTGACTCCAGGCCCAGCACTCTATCTATTGTGTCACCTAACTGCTTTATAATCATTATTATTGGTGACCTCATCAATAATGAACCCATCCATGAGCATGCTGGATTCAGTTTGTATAGGCTTCAGAGAGTTGATTGTTAAATTTTTAGTGTTAAGATTTATACTTTGGAAAACTGTAAACCCTACAAAATTAGAGTTTGATGTAATGTTTGATTGGTTGCCAGTGAAAGTGAGGGAGAAAAATGTTAATAATGCAGATCAAACTTTAAAGTGTGTCATATGTGACGGAATGTGGGCTCTGGTTCTCTCTCCCTGCCTTTGAACTTTCCCATGAATTTCAGGAACCCAGCCCCTGAACCTAGATCCCTGGTGTTTGCCTGAGGCATCAGCTCATCCTAATATAATCCTTTCAACTGTCCTGTCATTGTGGCCCCCTGACCCAGCCCAATCCTCAATTTTCTGTTACCTCCAGACCATCCCAGGCTATTCACCACTCCTTAATCCCATCTTCTTCCCACAAGCTTTTCCCCTATAAAAATATCAGCCTTGTCTCTATCAAATGAACAGACTCACTAGGAATCTTCCCCCACCCCAACCAGTGTTTTAATAAACTCACTGAAAGGAGGCTTGAATGGTTGAATTCTTTCCAGGTGGATATCCACCCTGTACCCTTGCATTTCAGGGTTCTTAAGACCCCTAGACTGCAAAAATACGTACATTTTTTTTTGTCCAGAGTGCTGGTTGTTAAATATTTACCAACATATACCTCTGAACCCAACCGTGGGTTTGGGTATTATTATGCAGGTGACCCCTAGATATATGTATCCAGGCTTAGTCTCTCTCCAGAGATCCAGTTCCACAATACCAACTGCACATCTTATATTACATGCCTATAGGCATCTCAAATTCAGCAAGTTCAAAAATGCACTCATTATCTTCAACAGTCTCTCACCCCACCCCCTTCCTTACTTCCTTCTCTCTATTAAGAGCACTACCATCTTTCTAGTTACCCAGGTCTGCAACATTGGGGTCATCCTCAACTCTTCACTTGCACCCACATTCCATATCCAAGCCAATTACTAAATCTTGTCAGTTCTATCCCCACAACATCTCTTACATCTGTATCCTTCTCTCTACTCATATTGCCATTATTATTGAGGTCTAGGGGTCTTGGGAACCCCAAAATGCGAGGGTAAAAGGCATGGGTCTGCTTTGAAAGAATTCGACCACTCAAGCCTTCTTTCAGTCCGAGACAAGGTTTATCGTAACACCAATAGAAGTGGGCCAGACTCCTAGTGAGTCTGCAGTATTTGTGATGGTTATATAAGCAGCCAGATTTTAAGAATGTGAGCGATTTAATGGGGGAAAGCTGGACACTTTTATACAGAAAGACTGTGGGAAGATCTGGATGGGATCTAGGGGTGATGAATAACCTGGGGTGGGCCAGTTGCAGACAATGAGGGCCACAATCAAAGGGCAGTTAAAAGGATTATTAACTGGGTGCCTCCTGCAAATGTCAGAGATCTGGGTTCAGGGGTGTTGGGTCTGACTCCATTTTGTGTTCCCTCCTCCATCTTGTAAACCCTTCTTCACGGAAGAAGGCACCACGCCAAGAATGTGTGCTAAAGAAGCCCGCCAAGGAGGAAGTCCGACCACACCCTGTTCTGTACCTTATATGGCCTTAAGCAAGGAATTAACCAATTGCCAGTTTTGATGTCTGTAACTTCCTGCTTGTGCAACCCCTGAGCTATAGGCTTGCAGTTCATGCCCTTATATACCCCAGCCCAACCCCTTATTGGGACTGCTCGATTTGGGTCTCTTACCCTTTGCAGTTGCACGCTAATAAAATCCACTTCTAAATTATGAACTGGGTCTTGCTCGCTTATTCTTGGCACAACAGGGGCTTTGGGTTCTAGGTCCCAAAGACATGGTCTTTTTCTTTTAGGGGCCCAGCAGGAATGCCATCCCTATCATTACCATAGTTTAGATTCTTATCACCTCAGCTTAGACTACTGCAACAACTTCCTATTTATTTTTATTTAGTTTTCCTTCCTCTATTCTCCCCCTTTTCCAATTCATTCTCTTTCCATACATCTGCCAAAGTGATTTTCCTAAGTCTGACTATATCTATACTACTAAATTTAACCATATCCATTACCAGTATCTATACATCTCTGCTCAAAAAACTTCAGTGACTCCCTCTGGCCTCTGAGATAAAAAGCAAATTCCTCAACTTGGCCTTTAAAGTTCTTCAAAATCTGGTTCTTGTCCACTTTTATGGGCTTTTTACACATTACACCCTTTCATTCACTCTACAACCTAGAGCTTGCCATTCATTGTACACAAAATTCTGTCTCAGCACAGGCTATTTCCCCTTTCCTCTACTTCTTCCTCACTTAGATATGACTCCTAGAATCCTTAGCTCATTTCAAAGCTTAGCTCTAGGGCTAACATCTACATGAGGTCTTTCCTGATTTTTTCAGCAGCTGGTATTCCCTACCCCCACCCCAATCCCATTGAACTTTGTTATGTGTGTACTTGTATGTAAACCAGGCCAAGCCCAGGGCATTCTACATGAGTCACTCCCTAATTGGTGGAGAGAATACTGATACAACATTGTGTGACTCAGTGAGGAGAATAGTTGGTGTGAGAGCTTTGGAGAGGAAAAACTTTTCTTTTTTCTTTGAAAGAAACATGTAGTGCCACATTCTCTTGGGGTCCAATAGAGAGACGGAGACAGGGAGAGACAGAAAGAGAGACAGAGAGACTGAAAGAGAGGGAGGGAAGGAAGGAGGGAGAGAAGGAGAGAAGGAGAGAGAGAGAGAGAGAGAGAGAGAGAGAGAGAGAGAGAGAGAGAGAGAGAGAGTGACTTTGGAAGCTGCAGACATGTAGGGGAAACTGGCTTCTCAATACGCTCCCCTCCTCCCCCATTTCTAGCTTGCTTTCTGAGAGACGGGGAAATTTTCTGAAGGGTGAGATCAGAGCTTCTCTCATGTTTAAGATAAGATCTCATCTTGCACCCATCTAAAGAGCTTATTCTCTTTGTGTATTTTATGACATATCGTAATCTGTATGAGTGATTTTTGTTTTCTATTTCCTTGGATAAACAAGTCTACTAACTATTAGCTATTAGTGATGAATTTCTTTTGTTATAACTAGTCTTTGGTGGGAAGGATTTAAGACTGTGAGTGTAAGCTTGAAATGAGACGTCTCTCACAGAGTTAAGGGCTCAATAAATGTTTGCTGAACAAGTGATGAATGGCAATACGGAATGTGTTAAGTACTTACCCTGTGACAGGCACTGTGCTAAGTGCCAGAAATACAAAAACAAGCATTCAAGAGTGTCTCTGCCCTCGATGAGCTTATATTCTAACGGGAGATGACAACCCAGAAAGGCAACAAGAAAAGGTGTGGGCTAGGGTTTGGCAATGGCTGGAAAGTGATAGGGAGGTCTTGTTTCAGGCAAGATAATAGAAAATCTCAACCATGAAAGCCCATAATCCTAGGGGAAGACTCCATGTTTAAGTGGGAGGAAGATGAGGATGCTGGTTGGAAAGCTGGTGGAATGGTTTAGAAACAAAGGAATGAAAGCATGTATAGGAAGTGAGAATAGGAGGCTTGAATGGTATAGTGGTACTCCTGAGATAATACAGGAACAAGAAGGCAGATGTAACTTTGACAGGTAGATCTTCTGAGGACAATTCATAGAAAAAAAAAATACAGACATGGACACATTATATGGGATGAAAAACCAAGGATAGCTATACTGTTGGTTGGGGCCCTAATTCTGAAGAAATCACAAATCAAACAGAAAATCAGAAATCCTGATTTTTTAAAGCTTTTTGGTTAAGGAGATTCTTTTTGTGTATGTTGGCAGGGAGGCCAGGTGGGGGTGGGGTGGAAACCTTCAAGAAAGAGGCCTTGCAGAAGAAATCTGTAACTAGACTTTAAAAGAAATAAATAAATTAGATGTTAAAATTCTCATTGATAATATTTGATAAACAAATCCGAAGTTTGCTTCTAATCCTCTGAAGCTCTGAGAGAATTCTTCACTAATTGCCACAGTGCCCCCAAAATAAACATGCTGTTAATTTCCCATTTGTCTCAGCAGTGCCTTAGATTTAATTCAGTCTTTAAATGAGGAAAGGCCATTAACTAGTCTGACAGTAGAAGATAAATTGCATCATCTGAGACCTACTGGGAACAGAGAAGGTACCCAATGATGGCATCTTGATTGGGTTGATTCCTTGAATCATATACATTAAGAATAATTTAAAGATAAAACAATTTAAAAACTCCACATTTAAGAAAATACATAGCCCTGTCTGCATTGGCAAAGAGAAAAAAAGTTATACACTTATTCAGTGACCTTGCTGCATAAGTTAATCATCTAAATGGATCATTCAGGTAAACAGATATCAAAATCCCTCCTTTTCCAGTTTCATTTCTGAAAATATCTGGGTCAATTTCCTCAACTTCCCATGTTGCATCAACTATATAGATATGGTCTCAAAGCCACTCCAATGGTATAAAAGGTAATGATGCAATTTATATACATAATAAACATCTGCTGTGGAACAGTGTAGTGACAACGATCTTAGTAGGTGCTCAGTAAACATGAACTGGTAATAATAAATTATAATGAAAGAATATCTGTCCTCCTACTTCTACAGTAATAGAGAGTTCATGTTCAATTAAGATCCAGTTTCATTCCTATCTCTTCCACTGCCTTCAGTAGAAAACATACTGAATAAATAATGAACACAAATATTGTTCATTGATTCTCAACATATCCCAAAATAACTTTGGGGGCCTCAATAGTACAGCATTTCTACATAAAGCCTCGAACTGTCCAGTTATACATAATCATCTATCCAAGAGAGCTTGCTTTCTGCTCTGTGCAGCTCTCCTCACCCCACCTCAAATAGCATACTTCCAGAGACCATGGCCTTGATCTGACCCTTTCTAGGTGAGTTAACACACTCAGCTTTGGAACTCGACTGTGAGTCTAAGCTGTCTTGAGAGTGAGTGAGTATTAACTCACCTAACCCACTATATCTAGATATATGGTTCCAGACCATACTTCATATATATTCACCCTGGACATCTTGCCATATGTGTTGTGTTGCTGTGCCACCCTGATGTCCCCCTACCCCCAACCAGGTGCTTTCCACATCTTGTTCTGGGGAAAGGGGGAGTAAGTCAAATCAATACTAGCATTGAGATGAGACAGTTAAGTGCCCTTGGATCCATATGCCATTCCTGTCACAAAAATTTCTTCTATTGCCACTTTTGTGCTTCAGTTTCCTTATCTATAAAACAAGGGGATTGGACTAGATGTTCTCTAAGGTTCCTTCAAGCTTTAAATAAACAATTCTATGATCCTCTGTGTTGTCCTGCCCATTAATATGTCAGTTCTTGGAGAACAGAGACTTTTGCATTTATGTTCCTAGCACCTGGCACAGTGATTAGTATATAGTAGGTATTTAACAAATGCTTTTAAATAGATTTACTCATCCATCCATTAATCCAGCACCACCTTGTCACAGTACTATATATTATTTCTCTTACGGATCTCATTCTCTATTCTGGATCTGATTCTTAGCAATAAGGACAAATTGGTGCTCAGGTGGAACTAACAAGAGAAACTGATTATTTCATTTTAAAATTTGTGATAAATAAGAGGAAAACTAATAATAGACTAATCTTAAATTTTAGGAGAGAATATTTCAAAAAGGCCGAGAAATGAAAAGCAGGAATCCATGGACTAAAGTTCAACAGGGAAAGTCACGAACAAGGAAAGATGGGCGGCTTTCAAGAATCAGGTTCTGAAGACACAAAGAAACACGATTCTAATAAGATGGAAAAGAGATTGAGGTGGATGTACAGGACACTCAAAAACCAATTAACATTTTAAAAGACACATAACAGTATGAAAGAAGTGATGAGTAATGGAAATAAGTACAAAAATATTCAAGGAAAGGTCCTTGAAGAATAATGTTGGGATAATGACTAAAGCTCAGAATAAGCTCAAGCTGCTGAGAAAAGTTAAAGATAACAAAAAAGGGTGTGTTCTGTTTTTAAAGCTATATTGTGGAAGAAAAAAGGGCCACTGGAAATCTATGAAATAGAAAAGAACAACTTTTAGGTCATGAAGTGGAAGGGATTATTTTTCAGGTATTGGTTGGACTAGATTAGAAGGAGTAGGAAGGAAGGACTAAAGCTGCTTTTAACTCTGGGTTTCAATGATTCCATTATTTCATTTTGCCATTTGAACTTTTAGAGCTTACTTAACTCAAGAATTTGGCGCAAGATTTTATTGTGAAGTTTGATTTAATATATGCATCTACATACATATATATGTATGTATACATATGTAGGTAAAGATGTATATATGTATATGTATGTGTGTGTGTATAACACTGCATAATCATTGCCACCACATAATCGTCACACCCTGTTGTTTTTTTTTCAGTCCAAAAATTGGTTTATAATCTTTCATTGCATAATTGTCTCATGGTATAATTCTGTTCAACACACTGCTTAAAAGGTAAATGAGCAGCAATGTATCCACCAGTGACATATGGATATGCATTTATCTCTCATGCATTGTAAGCCATGAGCCTAGAATTCTCAGTGCACATGCATTGTCAGTATTCAATTTTAACATATATTCACAAGTATTCTGTGCATCTCAACATTGTACCAAAGACAACTGAATGATAAATGATTTTTAAGTAATACTGGCAAAATTTTTAAAAGATTCACATAATGGTTGCACCCAATTTTTGGCGAAAAATTTGGCATGAAATCTGCAATGATTATATGGTGGAAAATGGTATCTATAGCTTTCTCTCTATATAGCTATCTCTACATAGCCATATGCATTAGCAAGCACCCTAGCACACCCAGGATGGCCTGCTAGTACAGGTTCTTTGATCTGTTTTTCTAAAGGAAAGACAGCTTCAAAGGGGTCAACAACCTTACTTTAATTACAGATAAGTAGAAAGAAGTAGGATCCAAGAAAGAATCCAATAGAAAGGGCTCCAACAGTCAAAACAAAGTCATAGATACATAACCACTAAACCAGGGAGTGCCAACATCTGGGTTCACAAAAAGGGGGGTGCGGGCTCCTTGACAATGGCTACCCAGAGTCTCATCTGGCCAAATCATAAAGATCTCAGGTGAACATTCTTCCCATGAGTGAGCCCCAAACCAAAATCTCACTTCAGAATACATGCATACACACATACATACATACATACATACATACATACACACATATACACACACATACACATATACACACACATGCACATACATATACACACATATACATACATACACATATATACACACATTTACATACACACATATACATATATGCATATACAGAGACACACACGCACACACATATACATATATATACTTTCAGCTAACAGGCTCAGAGCCAGAAGTCATCACAACCCTGGTGACTCAGTGCTTAATTAGCTTAGAACCAAAAGGTGTGAAAGCCTTCCTCCAAGCAAGCCTCCCCATAAGCAAGCTTCCCCTTAGGCAAGTTGCTCTTAGGCAAGTTCCTCCCACAATGGGCTCTGTGTGACTCAGGATGTATCATAACTGCAAACTGGGGCAAAGCTCAAAGCAGAAAGACATCCGTGGTTGAAATACCTGTGTACCTTTAGACCTGGGAACATGGTCCCTGTTTCAAGGAAAAAAGGGAAGATGTGGTCACATAGGCCTATATTAATGGACAGGGAAAATCTTATATTCCATTAACCTTATACCATATATTCAGATAAAGAGAGCTCTTTCTCTCTTTATCTCTCTTCATCCATCCATCTATCCAACCCTACAAAGTCTATTCCAATGCTTCATTGTACCATGGAAGTGACTGATTTTCAGTTGTTGGGGGCTAGGACAACTTGAGCAAATTCTTTGATTTTGGAATACTTTTGTCTGATGACCAACCTAGCTCAGCAGCAAGAAGCTCATCACCATTAGGTTGCCTATTCAGTGAGGCCCTTTAGGCACTCCTATTTGTAGATGATCTAGTGCTGAGGGAATCAAGCCTCTCCAACATGCCTCCTCAAGAGCCATGATTTCTTAAAAGAAATCACCCAGCAATCTATATAGGGAGGGGAAAACCCCAACTAGACTGATGAAAAATGCCTGTTGTTCAGATTATGATATCAAAACGAATGAGCGGTCCATTGAATTAGCACATTGGTATGCATATATTGGATAAGCACTGCAAACTGACAATGAGTGGGGCCCATAATTGACTAAAAGGAAGAGAACAGGCTGGTGTCCCTTTGGGGATATGCACAATGTGTTCAATGATCGCAATATGCATTCTAGCACAAAAACCCATTTTTTTACACAAACATTTCTTGGTGTCGCATTATGGTTGCAAATTTTGGAACACCGTATCTTTTAAAAACTCAAGTTCTGAGTGATCAAAAGAGCAATGGATAGAGATACTCATGATGGCCACCAGTAGACCACAAGATGTTCACAATGATGACCTACATTGAAGACGTAGCCTAAGGGATTTTGTCAATATTATATCACTTACATGATGATTAGGAAAGAAGTTGGGTTGAGAGTAAGGGTAAGGGCTAGAAGAAAGACTGAGTATTCCATGAGAACCCATGCAATGTAAAAAGACTTAAAGGAAGGTTTCCAGCAAGCTGGGTAAGTTCTTTGGGGATGATATATGAGAGAACATGAACAAAAATTGCACAGAGTGAGGTTTTGATCTGTACCAGTGGAGGGAATAATCATATTGGTGAGATCAAAGATTCACTGAAGCATTAACTGAGCCCCCAGTGAAGCCAATGCAACAGTCTAAGAGGCAGTAATGAGAAACAAGTGTGGCTAGTCTTCTACGCTACTCTCCCAATGGAATCCTGGGCAGAGATAAGTAATAATTTTCCTCATGTTGCTGCTCCCTATGGAGAGTGCATTCTAACCTACTTTGTGTACTACTCTCCCAACTTTAAACCACTGCTCTAAGCTCATCCATGACTCTTGTCTCACTCTCTGACATTGTTTACTGAGAACACCAGCTTATCTGACGTGGCATTCTGTTTGCTCTTTTAGATCATGATTTAGCCTGTAACTCTCTATTCCTCCCCTATCCTTACCCTTACCCCAAGAACGTTCTCTCCTTCAGACCATGTTACTTGTCCTTAGTCATTGGTCCCTGTTGGCCCCATTCCTATAAGAAAAGCAAGCATCTGACATGTACGATATAGAAGAACATTTTTTTCCTTCCTATGCCCAACCCAGCTGACATTTTCCACCATTTTGGAGAGTTCCATAGCTATTTTTTCTTCTCTCAATATTTTTGGATAACTGAGATGATTCAAGTGAGAGGAAGTGTGGTAAGTGTGTACGGAGTGGGAGGAGGGAAGCAATGGCTTTGTAGCTAGAGAAAGTCCAAATCACTTAACCTATCTTGGCCTCTGTTTCCTCATCTGTAAAATGAAGGGGTTAGACTATGGCCTTTAAAGTCCCTTCAGGCTCAGAACCTATGACCCTATGATCCAAATATTCTTATGGCAGGACCAACAGAACTCAGAACCTTTGAGGCAATATCATGTCTACTAGTAGGTGTCGAAAATAATTAACAGGTTTAAATTTTCATGCACAACTAATTAGAAAATTTCTTAAAATTCAGCATGCTATTTTGTATTTGCACTATAAGCAATTTCACACAAGGTACATCTTACACTGATTTAATTATATAGGGAGCAATTGCCACAGTCATTTGAACACCCTAAAATCACTTTTCAAATTAACCCATTTCAGTCATTTTCAACTGGAAGAGCGTACTTTAAAGGCATTTAAGAATAGAAGTGTCCCAAATCCTTTATATTTAGCCCCTTTAAACATATAATGGCTTATGTAGAAAGTCTATAATCTTATGTCCATTCCCTATGACAACTCGTGATAACTATAAAGAAAACAATCATGACTCTTTTCTAGGAGAGCTATGCTTTGAAACCTCCTTTACTCTAAAATTGATTCACCCTGAGCAGCCTTAGTTTGGCTTAGCCTGTGTGACAGGAATCACTTTCTGGGTGACAAACAATTTACTTTGGGACAGTCTTCTCAAGGAATGTGCCAAGCACATTTGGGTTGACATTTCCCTCTTCCCCTGCAGACCTTTGTTCTGCTCATACATACAGGTGATTCTTGCCAGAGCTTATTGGACACCTTCCAGGAGTTGGCAAGCTATCATATGACTCAGATGTGTCCCTTCTGAAGGAAATGCAAATTCGCATCTGTCAAAGTATTTTTTTTCACCCTCAGTTTGATATAGAGCCAAGGTAGTATACTGGAAAGAAAGATGAGCTTCAGAGCTGGGAGACCTGAGTTCGATGTGTTGCTCTCACACTTCCTAATTGTCAAATCACCTTTCTATTCCCTTATCTGCAAAATGGAAAAAACTGCATCACTTAACTATAGGAGTGTTCTGAGAAAAAAACCACTTTAGAAACCTTAAAGAATGGAAGGCCGAGTAAGCTGCTCTTACATCAATGTCTTGAACTTCTTCCACAAATGCAGCTTTCAACCTGGCTATACCTTATGTCTTACCTTATAATTTGGCTCTTGCCTAAGTCTTAAAGAGGCACAGTGCTTTGCCCTAGTCACACAATATTGAGAGACAAGATTTGAACTCAGGTCTGCCTGACTCCAAGGCCAATACGCTATCTAGTATGAAATGCTGCCTTGTTTCATCTATATTTTTTGGGCTGTGATTCCACTGAGATGTGAAATATGGCATATGATATATCTCTGCACAGTGAGAAGATTTCCTTTACCCCTCTCACCCTTTACTACCATCATCTACTCTGTGACTTAAAACCTTAGAGAGTTGTAGAGGACATCAGAGGTTAAGAGACTCATCTAGGGTCACGTAATGAGTAAATGTCACAGACAGAATTTGAACTTAGGTTTTCCTGACACCACGTTAAATACATTATACACTAGATCATGCTGCCTACTCTAATTTTGCTTTGACTGGATCTGTGATTTCTCAAGTGTATGAAATATAGTATATGATCTATCTCCACACAATGAAAAACCTTTCTTTACAAACGCAAATCATTACCTACTCTGCAACTTAGAACTTTAGAGGGTTATTGTTTGTGGGCACTAAAAGGTTAAGTGACTTGCCTAGATCATACAGTCAGAGGAAGTATTTTAATCCAGGTCTTCCTGTGTTACTGTGGAGCTGACATATAGTAAGCTCTTAATAAATGATTTTCATTCATTCATTCTTGATTCAGAGGTCAACTCTTTATCAACTGTGCCATTGCTTTCTCCTCTAATTATGCCTACTACCATCTTTTTATAATACTAGTTCAATTGTATTTTTTTAACACGTTATCCTTTTGTATTTGAAGAATGGAAACGACCATCAATACAGATGAATTGTCTTTTCTCCAGGAATGGGGGCAGATTTGTGTTGATTCATATACATATTTATTCTCTTTCCCTTCTCAATAACGGTAGGAAACTAAAGTATGGCTGGACAGCTATAATAGTGCAGGCCATGAAGCAATCCAAATCAATGGACTAGTGTAGAGACTGAACCCAGACCTTGGCTCCATTTGCACCATACTCTAATCACCTATATTCATATGAATTACCCTAATTTTAGCAGATCCTTTGTTGCTAAAAAGGAGTAGGGAGAAATGTGAATACATTTCTTTTGCTGCTAATATAAATGGGATGAAGGGAAATACAGATTCATAGAATCCTGGCTTGGGAAAGGACCACAAAAGTCATCTTGTCCAACATATATCTAAGCAGGAACCATTTCTATAACATTCTCATGCCAGTGACTTTAAAAGAATTTTTGGAACCTAACCTATTTAAATATTAAAGATTTTTTTTTCCCATTTAAAATGTGAGATCCCTTAAAGGAGAATAAAAATGGGATTAAAACCCAGGCCATCTGGGAACAGTTAAGTGGTGCTATAGACAGAGTAATGGACATGAAGTTAGGAAGACTTATTTTCCTGAGTTCAAATCTGGCCTCAGGAAAATGAGTCTTCCTAATTTCATGTCCA
Organism: Trichosurus vulpecula; assembly: GCF_011100635.1. Taxonomy (NCBI): domain Eukaryota; kingdom Metazoa; phylum Chordata; class Mammalia; order Diprotodontia; family Phalangeridae; genus Trichosurus; species Trichosurus vulpecula. Next base: position 35,261,996 of record NC_050581.1, read on the forward strand.
CTACTCTGTCTATGACTACTGGAGGTGTTTGCCATTTCCTTCTCCAGTATATACTTACTGGAAATAATGTTAGTGTGAGAAGGTTGGATTAAGGACACAGTGAGTCTTCATGGATGTATCTTTTATTTGTCTCCTTCTCCCTTCCACCTACCTTTCTGGCTCTAAAGACCTAGTAGAAAACACTGAGAAAATGAAATCAATTGCCTATTCCCATGTCAAGAATAATAAGAGAAATGTAAAGTAAAACAACCCTGAGCTTTTGCCTAGTGCCCATCAGATAATCAAAGATGAGAAAAAGCAAAAATTATATATGTGGTAAGGGCCACAGGAAGAAAAACACACTAATACACTGTTGGTGGAACTGGAAAACAATTTGGTGTTATACAAGGAAAGTCATTAAACTATACATACTCCACTGACCCAGAGATACCACAAGGAAATCAAAGACAAAACAAGTCTCATAAACACAAAAATCTTGGTAGCAGAACTTTTTGTTATTGCAGGGAACTGGAATAAAATGAGTAGCCATCCATTGGGGACTGACCAAACCAACTGCGACATGTGAAAGGAATAGATCACTATTATGCTATAAAAGAAACTACAAAAATAAAGAAGTCAGGAAAACTTGGACAGATGTATATGAGCTGATGTGGAATGAAGTGAGCAGATTCAGAACAATTTATGCAATGATCACAATAATAAATCATGTACAATCCCTTTTGGGCAGTTAGGCAGCACAGTGGATAGAGTGGCAGGCCCAGAGTCAAGAAGACTTATCTTCCTGAGTTCAAATCCGGCCTCCTCAGATACTCGCTAGCTGTGTGACCCTGGGCAACTCACTTAACCCTGTTTGCCTCAATTCTTCATCTGTAAAAATGAGCTGGAGAAGGAAATGGCAAACCCCTCCAGTATCTTTGCCAAGAAAACCCCAAATGGAATCACACAATTCAAAGGACTGAACAACAACAATCTCTGACTCTAAACCTAGCATTCTTTGCATTGCATCATGCTACTCACATGATCAAAATAAGGTGAGAGGAAATTTTATTATGAGAAAGTGATTTGTAAATAAACATGTGACCTGAGAAAGCCATTTCTATCTAGCTCATTTTACTCATGAGTACTCAGAGTAAGGTAGTAGAAAACGAGTATATTTGCCAAAGTGCCTAGTATTATGGTAAGGATTTTCTTTTCGGATTTTGTCATCTGATCTGAATGAAAAGTCTTTATGCTCCTATTACTAAATATATTAAGTGTAATCTTCCAATAATCAGTCTTCAACTTAGCCTGAGTGACTAATGGTTTATGCCAGATAAATAGTGAAAAATACTATGATCTCTTACAAAGAAATCAATCTGCTATTTCTATGTACAGTCAAGTAATTTTTCCCTTGGTGTTCTTTGTATTTTGGTAGAAGATAAATCATTAAAGGAACAAGGTGGATTTTCAGGGATCAACAGGCAAAGTAAGGGAAATTTTCTTTTTGTTACAGGATCTATGCAGTGAAGTCATAACATGTATCCAACTACCTGTTTTACCCTTGTGTAAGACTAATTCTATTTGATGTACTAACAACCAACTTAATCTATATGGGCTAAAGGGTTATTGCATATAACAAATTATAATAAGTATCAGTACTTCCAAAATTATCATTTTAGCCAAGAGCTCAACCTCTTCTTCCACCAAACTTTTTAGCAGGCCCAAGGACAAAGCAAGAAAAAAAGATGGATTTGATTTAAATAGTTTTTCTTGTCTTGTTCTACCTTTTGGTAGAGTTATTCCTAACTGATAAAATAGATGCAAACAGGATGAGGCATAGGAAAAACAAAATATAAGAGGACAGCAAAATAAGTGAGGAGAAACAAGGAATCTACATAACCTACAAACTGAATCAACATCCTCTCAATAATAATTGTTGAAAATGACTGAATTTGATAACAGGTCACATGACCCAGAAGATTCCTTCTATTTATTACTAAATCTCGAAATCTTCCCAAAAGAACTGTGTGCTAGAGGGAAAGTAACTAGAGCTGAATACACTGGATAGAAAAGAAGGAAGTAACAAAATAACAGCCCTAGCAGTTGACACTGGAAATACTAACCTTTAAAGGTATTCACTCAGTACCCCTCTCCCACCACCTTCCACACTCTGGTAGGGCACATAAATTGATGCACAGGCTTTCTTCTGAGACCCATACAGGGATTCCCATGCTGCTGCAGAAGCTCTTATATATCATATTGCTTTTATGGCCCCTGCCCTATTGCAAAAAGCAGTCTACACTGACTCTACCCTGACATGTGAGTAAGTGATGAATATGGGGGAGGGAAAATCGGGGGGGGTGTTGAATTTTCTTCTTCATGGAGTCTTGATATTATAGAGACTCTGCCCAAACCGCTCACCCCACCCCCTCAACCTTGAAAAAAGGGGGGAAATTGATTTAGCCTAGTCAGACAAGGAAAGGATGAGAGCCAAAGATGGAACTGGGGAAATGGTTCTGTGCGATGATCTACACTGGACCTGAAGGAAAGGAGACTCAAACTAATCTGGGTTCATTCCTTTCTCTCCAGAAACTACTTAGGGCAAGGATATAGGCCCATGAAAAGCAAATTCCTCAGTGTGGGAGGATGTTGAGACATCTTTGTGGGTCAGCCCCAGGGTAATATGCCCAACCAAAGAAGTTAGAAAGTGGGTAACAGGAGAACATGAGAAAAAATGCTAAAGCCATGGAAGATTTCAAGAGGAAAATAATTCAATTAAAAATTCTGAATGCAAACTAAACAAGAAAATACTAAAATTAGAAAGATGAATATTCAAACATCAAAATATTACAAATATATCTTAAGTGTTACAAGATAAAGGAAATTGAACCAATTGTCTAATTAAAGAAAGAACTCTATAGAATCCTAAAAGCACACCTAATCACAATTTCAAACATTTCAAAAGAGTAATTAAAAGCACAAAAGAACAAAGTAGAAGAGAACAAATATCAGAACTTATGGCCTGCATAGAAGAAATAATTATCAGAGTAAAAAAACCTTGAATCCATAATGACAAGTCCATCCAAAGTAGCAAAAGAGAGTAATTATTTAAAAACCAGATATAGTGAAGTGGAGGACAACCTGGAAAAAGAGAAGCATATGGCAGTAATACTTAAAGAATACATGATTTGTATTAAAAAACCATTGATTTTAAAGATTGAATGTACAAAGATAATTATTGAGGAAAAAAGGGCTCTCAGAAAAAATAGAACAGGTTGAAAAAGCTGAACGCCATAAATTCACAAAATAATAAATGAAAACAGCCCAGAACTTCTGAATACAGAAAACAAAACACCAATCTTAAGGATTCCCAGGTTGCCTCCAGGGAACAAACCCTATGTTTCACACTCCAAGAAAAATAGTAGTTAAATTTAACAACTTCAATGATAAAAAACCAAATTTTTTATAAGTAACCAGGAATAAAACCTTCAAATACAAAAGAAAGGAATTTTTAATAATAAAAATCTATTCTGAACTCACTAGAAAGTGAAGAAGGAAATGTAATAATATCTTCCAAAAAGCAAAGGATTTCAAGATGCCACACAAAAGGAAATACCCTCGCAATCTGAACCTACTCATCAATGAAAATATTCAATAAAGCACAAGCATTTGAGGCATTTCTGCAAAAACAAAACCAAACCAAACCAACCTAGACATGAACAGGATATTTGACTTGCAAACACTCCCCCAAACAGAAACACAATAAGATGAATAAGTACATTACCAAGGAAAGAGTAAGTAATGAATTAGATAATCTCATCTTTGGATATTATTTAAAAACAAAACCCAAAAAGACTGACCTAGACAGTTTAAAAAATAGAGGGACTATTAGGAGATTTTCTTTTAAAAGTACACAAAGGGATAAACATGAAAGTGGAATTTAAAGAAATAGTTTAAGTAACAGTGATAGGGGAGACCTCAAGCACCATGGACTAAACCTCACAATGATCCTACAGGTGAACAAATGCATTGTGTTGGACAAAAGTGAAGAATGAGTGTACATAAATGGGGAAAAGGGAAGTGGAGGAAAGAGGAATGTGTGATATACCCTAATCAAGTCTATGTGTGAACCACAAAGTGGACATAACTCCTATTGTCTCTCAGTAAGAAGAAGGGCTAAATGGAAATAAGAGAGGAGGCAGAAGGGAGGAATTGAAACAAGGGAATTTCTCATACTTAATACAGTGCCTAGAAGATAGTAGGCACTTGATAAATGCTTATTGATGGATTGAAAGGGGGTTATTTTTAACCCAAGGGGTTTTGGAATCCTACTGAAGAGCACTCTTGTGAAAGAAGAGGCTTCTCTAATGGGAAATGTGGCCCTTATAATGGGTTTAATCTCGGGTTAGTTGGGACACAATACTTCCTCTGAAGAGATGTTACTCCTTCATGGATAACACTCTGCCTCAGGAAAAGAAAAGCTAAAGCTCCTGGGAGGCAACAGACACCCATGAGGGTTGGGGAGGGGGAGGACATGGATCCATAGATGAGATTGCATGGAAAATGGCAAGGAGAATAATTTGGGGGAGTGTGGGAGGTAAAACTGGACCACATGATTTGGGACATTGGATAATTTTTCCCAGGGTGTGATGTTTCTGGCTTTATTACTTCTTTCATGAATTGATTCTAAGACTGAGGCATCACAGAAAAAAAAAAGAGATGATGGGGCAAGAAGTAAAAAGACAACAAAGACACGAAGAAATTGGTTTGAAGGTGAAATTACAAGAGAAATAGAAAAAAATAAAAATAATTATAAGAACCTACTATGCACAGTTATACATCAATAAAACTGAGACTATAAAACAATTGAAGAAAGCCCCAAAATATAAAATCCTCAAGCTAATAGAACAACAAATAGGCATCTTAAATAAACCAATCTTAGAAAAGGAGACCAAAGAACTATGAAAGGAGAAAACTCCTCATACCAATAGATTGGCAGAAGAATTCTATTAGACTTTTAAACATTAATGATTATAATGACAAATTATTCTAAAATATTGAGAAAGCATGCCATCAAACTGCTTTTGTAAAATGAATGTGCTGCAAAAACCTAAATCAGGAAAAGGATAAAACATGAGTTGTTTCTCATGGTTGCCATGCTCCCTCTCCTCATCTCTGCTTCTCTGGCTTCCTTGGCTTCCTTTAAGTCCCAGCTAAAATCCTGCCTTCTACAAGAAGACTTTCCTGGTCTCCTTAATTCTTGTGTCTTCCCTCTATTGATTATTTCCAGCTTATCTATGTGTAGTGAATCTGTACATAGTTGCCTCCCCCATTAGACTCTGAGTTCCGTGAGAGCAGGGTCTTTTACCTTTTTTATATCCCCAATGCTTAGCACAGTGCCTGAAACATAATTGGTACTTAATAAATGTTTGCTGATTGACTGGCATATAAGGAGAACTATATACCAGTATCATTAATGAATATTACTTCCAAAACTTTAAATAAAATCTTGGCAAAAAGAAAGATTTCAGCAATTTATCACACACAAAACATTCATTATGACCAAATTCAATTTATACCAGGGATACAGGTTGAACATTAGAGAAATAATTAACTCAGTCATATTTTTAAAAAAATTTCATCAGATATAGGAAAACTTTTGATAAAGTATAATACTAATTTATGCTTTAAAAACCCTACAAAGTATAGACATAGTAAAATCTTTAATATTATTTTTAAAAAGTATCCAAACCAAAGCAAGCATTATATGCAATGGAGATACAGTAGAAGCTTTCCTAATAAATACAGAAGCAAAGTAAGGGTGCTCTCTTTCCCTGGTATTATTTGATATTATTCTAGAAATATTAGCAATAGCAATAAGAAAAGAAAAGGAAATTAAAGCCATGATGATAGGCAAAATGATCCCCTTTGCTGATGAAATGATGGTTTACTTAGAAAATCCAAGGAAATTCTCAAAGAAACTGAGAGAATAGTTTCAGTAAAGTTGTAGGCTACAAGACAACCCATAAAAATCAATTCCATATCTGTATAATAAAAAAATCCAGAGGCAATGATAGAAAGGGAAGTCCCCTTCAAAATAACTACAAAATGCATAAAATACTTGGGAATCAAACTACCAAAGGACGCTTAATCTGTTTGGATTCGATTACAAAATGCTTGTTTTAAAAAAAAAAGACTTAAATAGTGGAGAAATATTTAGCGCTCATGGTTGGTTTTTGCAAATAGGATAAAATGACAATACTACCAAAGCTAATTTAAAGATTTAGTTCTATACCAATCAATCTATCAAAAGGATACTTTATAGAGGTAGATAAAACAGCTACAAAATTAATAGAATTAATAAAAGAACTATACAGGGTATTCCTAAAGTCTGGACACATAGGCAAAAAGGCGTGTTTTCAAGAAATGAAATGAATGAAATTTTCAACCACATTTTATTTAATTGGAATATTAACAAATAACATCTTCTATACGATTTCCATCATTTGTGATGCAAAGGTTGATGAGCTTTGCAAGATTCACGTGAACTCAATGCAAAAACTCCACATTGCCATCAATTTTCCTATGTGTCCAGACGTTAGGGACACCCTGTATTATCAAGAGAATAATGAAAAAGTAGGAATAAAGGGGAAATAATCCCTCCACACTCTAAACTGTGTTATAAAGCAGCAGGCATCAAAGCCATGTAGAGCTGATTTTAAAAAAGTAGAGGAAAGGTATAGAGTACACGAATGAGAATTAAAAATAAAAGAAACCAATATTTCAGTGTTTTTAAATCCCATAACATAAATTACCCAGGAAAGCTTTCCCTATTTGATAAGGACTTCTAGGCAAAATGAAAAGCAATCTGGTAGAAATTAGGTTTAGACTACTATCTGAAGCATATTCCACAATAAATTAAAAATGGATATATAACCTGAATCCTGAAAATCATAAAAATTAGAAAAGAAACAGATCATACACTTTTCACATCTATAACAAAATATAACATAGATAATTCTATTGTATGAAATCAAAAATCTTTCACAAAAACAAAATCAATGCACATAGAATAAGAAAGGAAAAAGCTGAATAGAAAAAATCTTTTTATCAAATATTTCTGATAGCCAAGATATATGTATACATATATATGTGTATGTATATATGTATATATAACAGGAATATATATGACCAAAAACCCTTCCCCAATGGAAAAATGGCCAAAGAGGATGAAAAAACAATTCTTTTAAGAAGAATTTCAAAATGTTAACCACATGAAAAACACTCCATAGCACTAATAATTTTAAAAAAGCATAAATAACAAATAACCCTAAGGTCTCACCTGACAACTTTCACAGAAAAAATGCCAAAGATGACAAAAGCTGTGAATAATCAATGTGAGAGGAGTTGTGGAAAGACTGGAGTGTTAATACATTTTTGGTATAGTATGAATCAATACAATCATTTTGGAAAGCAATTTGCAATCATATGAATAAGGCTACTAAAATGTCCATGCCCTTTGACCCAGTGATTTCATTCCTATGTTTGTACCCCAAAGAGATCAATGACAAAAAGAAAAGCTCCATATACTCCAAAATGTTTATAGTAATATTTATTGTGGTAGCCAAGAATTGGAGACAAAGTAGATGCCCATTAAATAAAGAATGCCTGATCAAATTGTGATACATAAATGTCTTGGAAATGTTATTGTGCTATTGGAAAAAAAATGAACACGATGAATACAGAGAGACACAGAAAACCTTACATGAATTGATGCAAAGTGAAACAAATAGGTCCAGGAAAATATATACACAATGATGACAGCAGTGGGAATGGAAAGAGTAACAACAAAATAAATGAAACTTCATGTTGAGGAATTATAAAGAACAAGCTTATTCCCAAAGAAGAGATATGGCATGCTAAATGGCCCTACCCCTTTGCAGAGGTGGGATCTCACAAATGTGGAAAATTGTATATCATGCCAAGATTTTTTCCAATGTGTTCGATGATTAGTTTTGCTGATATTTTTCTTCTTTTTTTGAAAAAAAGATTCTTTGATATAATAGATTTCTTTCTGGGAGAGATGAATGGGAAGGACATAGGGGGAAATTTAGGTAAAGAAAAATCAGATATCAATAAAAATCTAGTTTTAAATGGAAGAATTTCCAAAGTTTACTTGACAAAACAACCTGTATTTTTTCAATTATGAAAGTATAGGCCATAAAATGGGCAATTGCAGCGTGATAACATTTTTACAGAGAAACTCACTGTGAAACCATTAAATAATTCTGCATTTTTTGACCTTGGGGTTTTGAAAGCCATTTCATCTCTAGTCATTCTGTTAATATGCAGATACATGTAGCATAAGATGACAGTTTTGAGGCAAAAGATAAGATTCCTGAAGGCCAAAACAAAGCACTGGACCAGAGAAGTTAGTATTGCATGGTAGCACATGTACAGTAAGAGATCAAACTAATGAACCAGGGGAAAAAGCAGAACACCTGGATCCCAAATCAGTAAACCTTAGATTTGTAATTATTGTGACATAACAGCAGGATATCCAGACTTTAATTAGCCAACAGCACACCTGTCAGGGGTCCAACCTTCAGCTGATCTGCCCTTCACCTGAAATAGAGAAGGTCCCCTAAAGAGAAGCTATGAAATGAAAAGGATATGAACCCTCATGAGCAATGAGAACACAGGTGCCTTTGTGAAGCCCCAGAAGACATCATCTCACCATCTGAAGCAGACAAGTTTTTGGACTGGGCAGGGTGAGGTAGGGTAAAAATTGTTTCTTGGTTCCATTAGTTACTAATCTCAGAATAAAAGGGGAGAAATCCCTTTAAAAACCAGTGTTACATAGAGGGAAGAGATGACCTAAAAGACTTGGAACTTTAAGGAGAAAAGTCCTTTGTCTGTCTCTAGAAATGTTGGAGCAACTTCTCTCCCATGGAGCTATCCAGGGTTCTGGCCTGCTCAGATAGGAAGCTTCCTCTGGCTTAGTAGACTAGAAAGAACCCTCTTTTTCTCTGATCAGTCTACTGCTTCTCACTGCATTCTGTGTTGTCCTCTTGGTTTCAGCTACCACCTGATTTGACCATCTAACCCAGGTTATATTTCATTAAACTGTGACTATCCACTACCTGTGCTTCCTACCCAACTGAGCAGCAGGTTTCCAGCCTGACACCTAACTACTGAATGATAAGGAGCCAAAAAAAACCCCAAAAAACAGCTAAACAAAAAGCATCTACTTCAAAAGCCATTTATGAAGACACTTTAATTTAGCATCCTATAATTGAAAAATCATTGGACCGGTATCAGCAGGCAGTTTCAGCTCTGCCTGTTTAGTGCTAGTTCTGTGACTTTGAGCAAATAATTTTATTTGTCTTGACCTCATTTTCCTTACCTGTAAAATGGGTGTGTGTGGGGCTATGATGATTTAGAACATCCCTATATTTTTTAAAAATTGTGGTATTTGACAGTTATTACTAAGATACTGTGAATTTCAAGAAAGAATTTTCAGAAGCAAGAGGTTTCTGGGTAGCATATCCGTTATAGACTCATAATGGTTAATAGGTCGTGGAATTATCATTCCCATATCATCATTCAATCCCTTTTGATGATATAGAGTATTCATCATAGTTAAAATATCTTGAGAATTTAAGCACTAGCTGGGAAAAGGAGTCTTTGCCCCCATGGCAGATTTATATAAAACTGGAACCTTCTAATTCACTCCTCTTCTGCCTAGCCCTAAATCTATTCAGCATACTCTCTTAAGGAATGCCTGCTTAAACTCTATTTGTTTTAGCAAAGAACTGGAAACTGAATTTCCATCCACTGGGGGGAATGGCTAAACAGATTATAGTATATGAATATAATGGAATATCATAAGATAGGAAAGGAATAGTTTCAGAAGAAAATGGGAAAATGTGAACTGATGCAGAGTGAAGTGAGGACTTTTTATAAAATAATAAAAACACTGAAGAGAAACAACTTTGAAAGATGTAAGAACTCTGACCACCACAATGACCCATCAACGTTTGCAGAGGATCAATGATGAGGCATATTCTCTACCCATGACAGAGAGGAGACAGTCATACATTTCTGGATTCAGCAAATATGGGAATTTGTTTTGCTTGACTCTTTGTAATTGTTACGAGGGTTTTGTTTTTCTTTCCTTTTTTCCAGTTGCAGGTTAGGAGAAGGTAGAAATGGGTAATGACAGGGTTGCAAAAAATAAAGTTAATTGAAGCATTTTTTTAAAAGAATCATGAAAGAGAACAGATTGAAGGAAATACAGACAAACAGGATGGTTTTGAAAGTTATGTGTTAAATTTATTATTTACTTTAAAGGAAACATCGCTTTCCTTATTGTCCTGGAGCCAATCTGTTCTAATTAATGACTGACTCACCTAGCCCACTATTTCAGGTAGACCCTGTCCCCAGACGTGCTTCACTTTAGTCCCTATCTGCTATCATCTTCCAGATGATCTCCTCATAACCCTTCCCGTCCAACTCTGGGATCATGATCCAATCATCTTCAATTCTGAAAGACGTATGTCAATTCCGTATGGCTCCATTGCTCATCCTTCTAACTTTCCAGACCAAACTGTACCTCATTGGCCACCACTACCTTCTATATGTTGTTTCCAGATTTTAGAATGTAAACATCTTCAAAGCAATGACTGTTTTTGCATTTGTATCTGTAGCTCCAGAACTTGGTACAGTGCTTGGCACACAATAAGCACTTAATAAATGCTTTTTCATTCACTCATTCATTCAACTGTCCAATGAGGCAAAGTATCTGCATAAGAGGCAGTCTGCAGCAGACCTAACTTTCAAAATCAATAGCATCTCTTCTATTTAATCATTTATTTTGTTGACCTCTTTAAGTTATTCATGTGGCATACTGATAAGAGAATAGTACTTGAGGTCATGAAGACCATGGTTCCAATCCTGCCTCAGATGTATGCATATGATCCTCTATAAGTCACTTAACTACTCTGAGGCTGTTTCCTCATATTTAAAACAAGGTAGTTAGGCTCAATGAATTCTGTAGTCCCTCCCAGCTTTAAACCTGTGAATCTGTGACTCCCAGGGTTGTTCTAAGACCCCATTGAGATAATATAAGTGAAGGCACATCGTGACTATAAAGAATTATACCAATATAAGCTATTATTTATTAACATTATTGTTAGTCTCTTTGTGGTGATATCCTTAGTGGCTTAGTGGTGATGGCCTACTTGGGTTTTGAAACCCAAAGACCTAACCATCTCCCCTTTTCCAGGGAAGATTTAAATTCACTGTTAGGGATAGGAAGACTATAGGAAGGAGAATAAAGGGTTTGAAATATTAATATGTACAAAGAAAAACAATGCTTTAAAAATGATCCATCTAAGATATAGCTCTCCCACCTCTCCAACTTCAGATGGAGGAATTTGAATGGGCTATTGGAAAACAATAATTTGTTGAATGTACTAGCTGCTTCTACACAGCAGTTAAGCAAAAGATGTGTGCTACAGCTCTGCTGACATTATTTATAATTTTGATCCTCAAACAAAGCTGCCATAGCTAGATATTACGCTGCATAAATCAAGATTTGTCATTAAATGAAAACAGCCTCCCCATGTTGTTGGAACAAGTCTTGATGTTGAACATTTTGAACCTCAGTAAGCAACTTGTGTTTTGGTTAAATCAAAGCCTGTTCAAGTCAACAAATTTGACTTCCTTGTTTATCATCTGGTTTCCATGTCACTCCATTTCTTTCTTAACCACATACTGCAGCTGTCTCTAAAAATGTAGGACTTCCAGAGGATAAGCAAATTCTACTTACCTTATTCTATTGGCTGCCTCTTGCGAGGGCAGGGACATCCCCTTAAAATTCACTTTTTCAAATGATTATTAGCAAGGACTTCACAGTGCAATTATAGCTCATGAATCCAACCAAACTGATTAACTGTCTGTCCCCTGAATGCACCAAATTCCTTTACTTACACTATTCTCAATTTCTAGAACATACTTTCTTCCCATCTTTGCTTATCTATTACTTAGCCAGTTTTATAGCCTAACTCAAATGTCATCTCCTCCAAGAAGTCTTCTATGATCCCACCCACTGATTATGACCTTTCCTCTTAGAACTAAGGACTTTGATTAAACTCCTATCTTTGGCCACCTTCTGTGAAAGACCATAAAGAAGTGATAGATGCCACTGAATCTGAAAGCCATTATTTCTTAGGAGTTCTTTGAAGTGTATATTCCAAGCAGGTTATGGACACTCGAGATCTGAAGATGCAGTGTTTCTATTGCCTGCCATTATCTCCCACAAAAAGAAAAGAAAATGTCAAAATACAAATTATCAGAGACTTAAAACAAATAGAAATAGATATAACCAATATTGACATGTTGTCACCCCCATTAGAATGTAAGATCCCTGAGGGCAGGGACTATTTTTACTTTTCTTTGTATCCTCAGTGATTAGCACAGTACATAGTAAGCACTTAAGAAATGACTGACTCACTGACTGACTGATGTTAAGTGATATGTCCCATAAAGGAAGAGTTTTGGACAAATGAGTCCTTGTGGACATAGTAAAGGATGGTCCTCCATATATTTAGCCAAGAGAAAATTGTTCTAGGGCGTGATCATTTTGGAATCCTTAAAAGGTAGCTATGGTCTGATTTGTTATGTCTTTCTTAAAGATTACAACAAGGCAGGAAGCAGATATGTTCTAATAGAGTCCAACTCATTCTACCAAATTATAAAGGCAAGGGAGATACATACAAGCAGCTGCAAGCAACATCTGGGCACCCACTTAGGGAGAAACCGTCTCTAAGAAAGGATAAAATGCCTCCTGGTTGGTCCCGGAACACAGAGATTTTGTTTTTACTTTTCTGCCCAATTTTTAGTTGCTTCAGCAGTCTCAACATGATTTTGGTTTCAAATTTGTCTGACAGCTTATGAATTCAAAGAAATTTTATTTCTGTTGATTCTAGGGATATTTTCTTTGGAGACAAAGAGTTCCCTAGGGAAATCATGCATTGTTCAGCAATGTGTCCAGTTTATTGGTAAAAGCTGCCTACTTTACATTTGGACTACAGGATTTTTGTTTATTAATTGTTATTATAAATAACAATGCAAGATGCATTTCATTTACACATTGTCTTTTTTGGCCAAATCATTGGGAGTGTTAAACACAATGGAAACAACATAGAAAAACAATTCTCTTAAAGGCAAAGTTAAACTGCTGGGTCTTATGAAATGCTTAGTTTGTAATAAATTTCAGAAAAGTCCTGGGATGTAGAATTTAGTATCATGGATTTGAAGTTACCTCTTCATTTTACAGAGGGAGAAACTAAGACCCAGAGAGACTAACACAAGCCAAAGTCAAATCCAGGGCCTCTGATTCTAAACACAGCGTAATTTCCAATATACCACATCACCTTTTCCCTTACCTCTTCCCTTTTCCCATGACCCCTATCATATATAAAACTCAAGAGTCTTAAGTCCCCACCCCATGTCCAATGCTGTGTAGTAGAGAAGAATAAAAGAGATAGTCTTCAGGCATTCCCTTTACTTACATTTTCCTGTATAATACTTCTTTTGTAAAAAGAGGAGGGAAAAAAGGGAAGAAAAAAAATAACAAAAAATCCAATTAAAATAAAAACATGTTCCAGGAACTTCTGTTGTTCAGACAACCAAGGACATCTTTTTTTCATGGTATTCAGTTTCTGCCAAGAAAATTACCCCCACCTGTGTGGACTGCCGCTAAGTCTGATGGGGAAGATGGACTCTCTGGCAGCCTATCACAGTCATATCCTTAACAATTACAGCTGAATCAACATCTTGTTCCAGGATGGACTTGTGGAACTAGAGGCCAGGAACTACAATTCCTACATTGTTAATAATCCTTAAATCATCTTTACATCCCACCTTGTGCCTCACACAGGACTTTGCACAGAGTAGAGACTCAATGAACATTGAATTAATCAGAGTCATTAACCATTGCTTGAACTCAAATGGGCTAAACTCCGGGCAAGTATTCTTGGGGGCATAAGAACCTGATATCCAAACAATGGAGGAAACTGCCCCGATATCTACTTACAGTAGATGGGCTAGCCTACATAGAAATGTACGTTAAATTTTTATTTACATGTTGTCTCTTCCATTAGACTGTGAGCTCCTTGAAAGCAGAAACTGCCTTTTGCCTTTCTTTGTATCCAAAGTGCTTAGCACAGTGTCAGGCACTTAACAAATGTTTATTGACAAATTATGTTCTGTTTTTTTATTTATTGTTTTTACAGAGATAGGTGTGAGAAAATTACTAGATATTTAGCTTGAGTGACGTGCAGGCAGGCCCTGATTAGCACAAATAATGAATCTCAGAAAGGGGTTGCATTGTTCAAATTTGCATTGTGTGTGTGTGTGTGTGTGTGTGTGTGTGTGTGTATTTTATATATGTATATATATGGCTATAACCAATTACCATATTTTATATAATTATTACTTTGAATAATATGAATTTGAATACAAACATCCACTTCATGAGATTCATCATTCATCCTACAAGGGATCTAGCTGTAGTGGAATTGTGGTATATGATTCAGGCCTGGGTTCAAGTCTTGGCCCTATCATTTAGCTATATGTATAATTTTAGGTAAGTTACTTTACCTTCTCAGATGTCTATTTCTTTATCTACAAAATAAGGGAGTTGAAATAGAACAACTCAAAGTTCCTTCCAGCATTAATATCTCTAATTTGTCAATTAATTTTTGTAAATCATATGGAAATTCTAGGTCATCTTGGAACGAGCTTAATTTAAATATTTTCTTTCTTTTTCTTTATTTGGTAGGGAGAGGGAAAGCCTGGACCTGCAAGTTCACTGATATAGGGAAGTCCCAGTGAGAAAACCTCATCCAACAATGTAAATCTATATATATTCAATATCAGCAATTTTAGCACTGAGAAGTTAATTAGAAGAAATGTTTAAAAAGGAAGTGTTTTTCTTTACAAAAAGAGAGGAAGAATAAAACCTTTTAAGGCATCCACTGATCTTATTTCGGACCTCTACTATCAAAGGGAAAGGAAGAACTGAGGCAATGACAACAATTACCAACAACAATTCTACTTGCCACTACTGTGGCTGTGTAAGATCAGTAACGCCAGCACACAGGAGGGCTGCTAGCACAGGTTCTTTGATCTGCTTTTCTAAGGAAAGCAACTTTAAGGGATTAACAATCTCACTTTAATTATACATACATATATCATTCATTTAGTTCAGGGGCAAAAGTCAGCACCCTGAACTTCAAATAAAAAACAAACAGAAATTGTATAATCAGAGCAAAATAACACAAATCAGCAGACAGGCTTCTAGCTGTCTGTCCAAGACATTACATACATAGTTACCAGAGAGAGAAGCACCAACATCTGGTTTTTTTGAAGCTCCTTAATGACTACCCAGAGTTTCGTCTGGTCAAATCATATGACACTCTTCCAGTGAGTGAGCCCCCAGCAAAATGTTAACCTCAGAGTATATTATATATATTTCTTCAGGGTCAGAGGGTGTTACAACCATGCAACTCAAACCCATGTGACCTAGGCCTTCCCATAACTTAAGCAGGTCATCAAAGATTCCCAATTCAATCAAAGACTCTTGATTCAAACAAAGGCAAGACTCAAAGGTACTTGACTACCTTAGTGCTGAGAAGCACTCCAGAACAAAAGACAACAAAAAAGTCCCACCCTGCTTGCCATTACACAATAATAACTTAACGTTGATATAGCACTTTCCTCGCATGAACAATGCGGTGGGGAGTGTAGTACTATAATTCCCCTTTTAATAATAGCGAATAATAATAATAGCTAGCACTTACAGGTTTTCAAAGCATTTTACAAGCATCATCACATTTTAACCTCACAACAACCCTGGTTGTAGATGCTATTTCTACTCCCATTTTACAGAAGAGAAAACAGAGGCAGCTAACGATGACTTGCCTAGAGTCACACGGCTAAAAGGCATTTGAGGTCAAATCTGAACTCAGGTCTCCAGCACTCTAGGTCTAGTGCTTTATGTGTTGCACCACTTAGCTGTCTTTTATAGAAGAAGAAACCAAAGGTCAGAAACCAAAATCACACTGCTAGCAGAGCCTGGCCTTAAATCTAGGTCTTCTGACTCTAAGTCCATTTTTCTTTCCACAATACAACATTGCTGCATTGCAAGTAATGGGGTCCCACTATGGGGGAGGGGTTGAGAAAAACAACACAATAGTGGAGACCTAGACAGGATGCTATTAATTATTCTTCCTATCAGCAGCAGAGGAGGCATTTGGCTCTGCTTGATGAAGCTTCTTCTGTCCTGAAACACTCCTGGGCAGTGTTTCAGAATATATTTTCATTAAGTTGTTCATCTTCCCTTTAGGCCAGGGACAGCATTCTGCATTTGGCAAAAGAAGGAAATGATGCTGTGTTTTTGAGTTATAAGGTTCCTGCTCTCCCTGATGCGACACCCATAACAGCAGAGGGAGAGTTTATAACACTGTTAACATTAGGCCAAAAGTGTGCTTGAAAAGTTTCAGTTTTAACATCAGGGCTTCTGCCAAGTTACACAATTGAATAAAACATACTACTTACATAGTGCTTCTCTGGTGAGTTGGAATCTGTGCCTAGATAATGTTCTTATAAAACTTAACGGGTCCTTCCAATGTGCTAGCCTTCATGCATTGCAAATATTCATTCTGATGTGGAATGAGAAGGGGCGGCAAGGTGGTACAGTGGATAGAATGCCAGGCCTAGAGTCAGGACATCTCCCTGGATTTAAATCTGGCCTCAGATACGTACTAGCTGTGTGACCCTGGGTAAGTCACTGAACCCCATTTGCCTTAGTTCCCTCATAT
This sequence comes from Trichosurus vulpecula, assembly GCF_011100635.1. Lineage (NCBI taxonomy): Eukaryota > Metazoa > Chordata > Mammalia > Diprotodontia > Phalangeridae > Trichosurus > Trichosurus vulpecula. The sequence goes on from NC_050581.1 coordinate 35,278,864, forward strand.
ATAAAGTGAGCTGGAGAAGGAAATGGCAAATCATTCCAGTATCTTTGCCAAGAAAATCTCAAATGGAGTTACAAAGAGTGGGACACAACTGAGCAACAGCAACAAGAATGAAGAGGAGACCCACCATCAACAGGAAGAGTTTTGGGTTGTTGTGGTTTTATAGTAACAGTGATACATTTTCTCACATCTAACCACTGTTTTCTCACATGAACTTCCCTTGGCAATCAGTCAACTAATACATATGTCTATCATCTGCCTAGAACTGTGAGTAACAATACCCATTTGTTGCCCTGGTGGCATAGTCTATGGCCACAGAACAAACGATTTCAATTAGTTTTTCTCAACAAATGCTAATTTATTTCTTCCTTGACAATCTAAATTCAGTATAATATTTGTTTTCATAACATCCAACATGTCTTATGTCAAACTGAACCAGTTTCTGTGCAGTGACTGTGGTGGGGTGATCTATTTCATTTGGCTACCTTCAATGTAATTCATTTGGACAGTTCTCTTAAGGGATATCAATGATCAAAATGGTTCCACGATGGTTTCTCCTGCACTTTCAATCAGTTTCTTCCGCACATCATCTAAAGAAGATTTATGTGGTTACAACTATCTGGAAATTGAGACAATTGAGTTAGCTGAGGAGCAGAGAGATAGCAACTGTTGCCGATGTTGTTAATGACAGTGCTAGCCACCTCCCCATTGGCTTGCAGATGAAATCAGAGAGAGTCCAGACATGCAGGTTGGTATGTAGGCTGGTCCTATTACATAACGATTGTTATTCTCTAGGGGCAGATCTTTATGCATTGCAGGTAGGGAGACCAAGAGAGTCATGTTCACAGCAGAACAGTGCGGCTCTAAATGTCTGCTATCTGTGTGGCTTTCTCTGGGTGCCATTGCCCTTTGTACTTAATAAATGCTTATTGACTCAATGACTGGTTGACCTTATTATAACTATTTATTCTACATTTGGAAGTTCCGCAGTTCAAAGACCCCTAAAATATAGCTACAAACAGCAAAAGGCATAATATACCGTTCTTTGAGGCAAAGGTTAGCTCTATCCCCTGACAACTGTGTTTATAAAAGAATTGCAACTGACCACTAATTATGTGGCTGTTTCTACATCACTAGTGTCTTATCTGCCTCGTGCCCAGCGTAAGCCTACAATTGTAGAAAAAACAAGAACTTAAAGATTATCAAAAGGACATACAGGCTGTTGGAATTTGCCCGATGGTCTCAGTGTGATTGTGAAGACTCTATGGGCATGAGAAACTCACTCAGGCTCCCAAGCTTTTATCTCATTTGGAACTTGGAACCAGACAAGGAATTTTTCTGTTGTCTCAGTGCCCAGTGCCTTATTTAGAGGATGAGTCTGATTGAGTATCTCCAAAAAGTAGAACTAATTTGCTGGGAGGGGCTCAGTATTTTGGAAAAACTTTGTATCACTGTGTCCTAATGTAGCCCTGTCAGGAAGAGCATGGATAGCAGACACTCATCTCAGAACCAAAGTGAGAACAATTTCATGTAGCAGATCACTGAAACATTGACAGTTTTAGTGCTTCATCATGAATCAGAGAGCTATGGAACAGTATTTTCGAGGTGGTTCCCAGTCCACCCAGGGTGCCTAGGGTAGTCTCAAGATACTCAGTGGGTGCTCTATAAATATTTGCTGATGCCACTGCCTTGGTCTTTGACCTTGATTTGAAGCTCTAAGGTGAGATACAAAAATAAAAACCAAGAGTTATCTTTGGATTTGTTGTCTCAAAATATTTTCCCAAGATACCAGTCATAAGAATAACTCATACTTACATAACACACTCAACTTTTGCAAGGCACTTTCCTCCCAAGAGCTCTGTGAAATAGGTTTTGCATCATTCTTGCTTTACAGATGAGAATTACGAGCTTTTGAAGTGAATGGCCTTGCCCGTGGTCCCACAATTACTGTCAGAACTGGGACTCATATCCTAATATCCTGGATGCCCATATCTCTCCCATCCTCAAAAAATCCTCACTAGATCTGTCTATCCGCAATAGCAATCATCCTATCTCTCTCCTCCCTTTTGTAGCTAAGTTCCTAGAGAAAGTCATTTATAATAGGTGCTTTCATTTGTCTCCTTCCCCACCTCGAAGCTCTTCTTAACTCTTTGCATTCTGACAATGACCTCATCATTAAACAGAAACTGCTCTCTCCAAAGGTACTAATAGTCTCTTAACTGAGAAATCTAATGGCCTTTCCCCAGACGTCATCTTCCTTGACCTCTCTGTAGCCTTTTAACTGTTGACTACTCTGTTCTAAATAGGCTTTTCTCTCTAGGTTTTCATGACCCTGCTCTCTCCTGGTCCTCCTACCTGTGTAACAGCTCCTACTCTGTCTCCTTTGCTGACTCTTCACCCACATTACACCTGCTAACCATGGGGGTCCCCCAAGGCTCTGTCTTGGGCCTTCTTCTCTTCTCCTTTCATATTATTTCACTTGGTGATCTCATCAGTTCTCATGGTTTCATTTATCACATCTATGCAGATGACTTGGAGAAGGAAATGGCAAATCACTCCAGTATCTTTGTCAAGAAAACCCCAAATGGGGTCATGAAGAGTTGGACATGACTGAAAATAACTGAACAACAACAAAAATGCTGATGACTCTCAGTCTTTTTGCTCAGCCCTAACCTCTCTCCCAACTTCCAGTCTCACGTCTCCAAAAACAATAACAAAATTCATTTGGAAGAACAAAAAGTCAAGAATTTCAAAGGAACTAGTGAAAAATGTAAAGAAAAATGGTTTAGCAGTATTATATTTTAAACTATATTATAAGGCTGTGATTATCAAAACTATCTCTCACTGGCTAAGAAACAGAAAGGTAGATCAGTGGAACAGATCAATTTACAGAAGCAAATAAACATAGTAACCTTGTATTGGACAAGCATAAAGATCTAAGTTTTAGGGATTAGAATTCATTATTTGGTAAAAATTGTTGGAAAAATTGTAAAGCAGGCTGGCAGAAACTGGGCGTAGACCAATATCTTACACCATTTACCGAGATAAGATCAAAATGGAGACATGACTTAGATATAAAAAGAGAAAACTTGAAAAGCATGGACAGACATCTTAAACTGGAAGTCTTGTAGACATCTTGAGCTCACCACGTATAAAATTCAACTCATGATCATTCCCCGCTACCTGAGCTCTCTCTTTCTCTTAACTTCACTATTACTTTCAAGGGTACTGCCATTTTCCTAGTCATGCAGGCTTGCAACCCAGGTATCATCCTTGACTCCTCTCTCTCTTTAGTCACCAATCCCATATCTAATCAATGATCAAGTTCTGCCATTTCTACTTTTATAATATTTCTCCTATGTGCCTTCTTCTTTTCTCTGACACTATAACCACCCTGGTGCACCCCTTCCTCACCTCATGCTTGTACTGTTGCAATAGCATATTGGTTAATCTTCTTGACTCAGTTCTCTCTTCATTCAAATCTATTCTTCACTCAAATGCCAAATGACAGCTAAAACATATGCTTGACTATATCATTTCCCTATTCAATAAACTCTGGTGCCTCCCTATGATCTACAGAATCAAATATTAAATCTTCTGTTTGGCTTTCAAAGTCCTTTATAACCTGACCCTTTCCTACCATCCCTGTCTTCTTACACTTCACTTTCCCCCAAATACTCTTTAATCCATGAGCCTCCTTGCTGTTCCCAGTACATTTTACTCCATGACTCCAATTCCAAGCATTTTTTTCCTGGCTGTCCTATATGCCTGGAATGCTCTCCCTCTGCTTCTCTGCTTTCCTTCAAATTACAGCTAAAGTCCCGTCTTCTTCAAGAAACGTTCCCCAGTTCTCAATCTTTTCCCTGAGATTGCCTCCCCTCCCCAATTTATCCCCCATCAGACTGTGAGCTCCTTGAAAGTTTTTTTGCCTTTCTTTTTATTCCCAGCACTTAGCAGAGTATCTGGCGTATAGTAGGTGCTTAATAAATGCTAGTTACTGATGTTAAGCTCAGTGTTCTTTCTTTCCTTTTTCTTGGAGGCAATTGGGGTTAAGTGATTTGCCCAGGGTCACAAAGCTCATAGGTGTCTGAGGCTGGATTTGAACTCAGGTCCTCCTGACTCCAGGGTCAGTGCTCTATCCATTGTACCACCTAGCTGTCCTCTCAGTGCTCTTTCAGCACAGTACATTGCCCTGTGTCATCTTTTTTTTCGTTCATTCATCATTCCTACTTTATAGCTAAGGATATGGGACTACCCATGTTTCACCACATAATCATTGTAGATTTTATGCCAACTTTTTTTTTTGCAAAAAAGTGGGGTGCAACCATTATGTGAAGCTTTAAAAAATCTCATGCCAGTATTACTTAAAAATCATTTATTACTAAACTGTCTTTGGTGCAAAGTTAAGATGCATGGAGTACTCATGAATGTATGTTAAAATTGGGAAGATGCTAGTCTTACCATATCATATGACTTACTCATGGTAGCTTCACCCACTCATTCCCTATATGACTATGGCTCTTCATTGGGTTAAGTGACAGTACCATTGGTACTGAAGTATTTTAAACAAACCATGCAAAATCAACCTTCAGAAAAATACTGACAATGCACCTATGCTGAGAATTTTAGGCTCAGGGCTTGCAATGCGTGAGAGTTAAATGCCTAACCCAAAATGCCACTGGTGAATACATTGCTGCTCTGTTTATGTTTTAAGCAGTGTGAGGAACAGAATTATACCATGCAATGATTATGTGATAAAAAATTATAAACCAATTTTTGGACTGGAAGGAAAAAAATGCCACAGGATGTGACGATTATGCGGCGGCGATTATGCAGTGAAATATGGTAATCAAATGGCCTTGCAAGGTTCCATACTGTTAGGGATAAACCTTAGACTTCCAGGTTCTTTAGGATTTAGGCTATTTTTTTTCTCTTTGTTGAAGCAAAACATCATAATCTAATGCCAATAACATTTTCCTGGGCATAAGGAGATCAGGACTCAACTGTACCAGCATTCCTGTTTTCTTTTGTCTCCCATAATTAGAAAGCAAGGGACTTTGAGATTAGGAACTGTTTTTCTTTTTGCTTGTACTTGTATTCACAGTGCTTAGCCATAATTAAAAAATGTTCTATCCTTTTACCAACTATTAATTAGCTTGGAACCTTGGGCAATTTGCTTAAGCTTTCAAGAGACTCAATTTTCTGTAAATTGAGAAGCAACACTATACCAAAATGAGAGTCAAAGGACCTATGCTTACATCCCTGGTTATACTATTTACCACCCATGTGACCTTGGGAAAGTCATAGCCTCCCAGGGTCTCTGTTTGATCATCTGTAAAAGAATGGCCTCTCAGATCTCTCTAAAGTCTCTTGTAGCCCTAACATTCTATAAAAGGTTTCTTAGGACGGGTAAAATTCTGAATAGAAAGTGCTTCAAATCTAATGTCCCCTTTCTGGGTCACTACCATCAGTTGGCCTTGAGAAATGATTATTTTTGAAATGAGTTAGTGAAGAACAAGAAAAAAATTTTTTAACCCTGAAATTCCTGGATCTTCATTAGTTATTTTGTGTAGATTTATTCTGATATTTTGCAAAGTAGAAGCTCATTTAGGAAGGTAACCAAACTTGCTTTATGACTAAAGGGCTACCCAAAAAAATTTATGAATGATTTTTTAAATGGCAGGAATGACTTCCTTGAATTACTTTGTGGCAGGCTCTTTGTGGGGACCATTTTAGTTACCACCAGTTGGACTTTTGAAATAGTGAAAATTCCAAGTGACATTTTGCAGAATGCAGAATTTTTTAGTGGCAACCAAGCTGTCCATGCCAGCTGTTACATATAGAAACTCTCTTTCCTCTTTTCTCAAAGGTATCCAATATCACAATCAACAGTCAAGAGGAGTATTAAAGTCTTACTCAAAAATGACAAGACCAGACACCTGGTTGGTGAACCTGAATATATTCTTTGGAGATTAAAAAAAATAACAACTTGTTGTTTCTATTTAAAATTCACTTTTATTTTCCTGCGGCATTCCTTTTATAGTACATACATAATTAACCAGAACAGCCATGCAAATTAGTCCTGGCATACAAGGCCAGCATTTATAACAAATCATGCCTGGGGCCTGTACAGTGTGTTTTTAGACTGCTGATGCTTACTTCCATCAGAGTTACCGTCATCTCTGATACTGCGGAGCTGATTCTGCATAGTATCTAATGTATATTTTAAATATTTTTTATGAAGAAAGTTCTATAAGACCAGTAAAAAAAATAAATCATAGGATCAAAGAAAATCTTTTTTTCTCATTTTGAAGCTAAGCTAAAAGACACCTGGGAGGATTTCATCCCTGTAGCTTTTCCCTTTGCTTTGATGACAAGTTCAAAAGGGCATTGCTTTTGCTGTTGATTCTTTTCGAAGGTAGTAGAGGCTTATTTGTGGAAGCAGAAAAAAAAAAAACATTCAAAAATTGTGTCATGAGAGTAATCCTCATTCTCCATTTTAAGATTTCTCCTTTTTGATTTATGTGATTATTGGGGCAGCTAGGTGGCAAAGTAGATAGAGCACTGGCCCTGGAGTCAGAAGGAGCTAAGTTCAAGTCTGGCCTCAGACACTTAGCTTAGCTGTGTGACCCTAGGCAAGTCACTTAACCCCAATTGCCTCCAAAAAAAAAGATTGATAATGCATTGGAGAGAGGGCTGGATTTGAAGTCAGAGGATCTTGGTTCAAATCCTGCCTCATCTTTAAGCAAGTCACTGACCCTTTCAGAGTCTCATTTTTCCCATGTGAAAAGTAAAGAAATTGGAATAAATATCTTCTGAGGTCCCTTCTATTTTTTATGTCTATGCTCCTATGATCAGATGACCTTTTATCAAAACCCTACTCAGATACTTACTACTTGTGTGATCTTAGATAAGTCATTTAACTTCTCTGAGCTTTACTTGACTCATCTGTAAGATGATGAGGTTGGACTAGATGTCTGCTGAGGTCTCTTCCAGCTCTAAATCTATGATCACATGATGAGGATGTTCTTTCAGAAATAATAGTGTGGCTTTATCCTGCTCTTCCTTTCTGCATAAGATAGGAAGGCACAGATTCAATTTTAAAGGAAAGGATACAAAGAGGAAGGATCGTTAATAGCTGAAAAAATAACTATTAAGTAGGAGGTGCTGGACTAGATAATCTTAATCATAAATGCTGGAGAGCTAAGAAGGCAGCTGCCCAGGGAGGCTAAACCACATTAAAATTGTCTTCATTTTAAGCACGGCCCCAAATAACACTGATTTTGGCACAGAAGCAAAAGTCTCTCAAATAAGGAATGGAAATTTCTCACCAGTATCTAGCTCCGTTATATATCACTTAGTTGAACAGCAGAGTGGCTTGCTGTTTAGAAATTAATAGAACGAGGGAGGTACTGGGGACACAGGTTTGTTAGGACAGCTTGCCTGCAGAAGACACATTTTCCCATGTACTCACTAAATATCGCATAGTAGGGATAGGTGAACTGAGAGGTTCGGAATACTCCCTGAGGCTCCCAAACTATTTTTAAGTCAAGTTACAACCTCCTCCCAATACTGCTGTTGAAGGTGAATATGGGGTTGAAGGGCAGGGCAGCTCCATTGTGAAAATGCTTTCTATGAGCAAATTTCAGCCTTTGCCATGGAAACAATAATAAAATGGCAATCCCTAAAGCCTATCATTTACCTCATCAGTGCCCTTCACTGCAATCACCAGGAATATCAGAGTGAATGGCAGAATTTTCAAATTCTGGGGGCTCCAAAGTAGATTTTGGAAAAAAAAGTTTCTCTCTCAGGAAGGTACAAACCTTTCTTTGGCCCTCTTCCTTTGTACTAGCTCCATTTACTACAGAGATGGCGGTGGCTCTACCACCTATAATGCATTTTCTTCAGAGCTCACAACTTCAGAGACCATAGAAGAAAAAAAAAAGCCCACAAATTCCTTGACAGCATACCTATATCCACCGTGGTCAGTCTTGCAGGTAGAGTGGGATTGTCAGACTTCTCAACTCTGTCCTTCTAACCCAAATACCTTCCCTCCTATGTATAAAGGATAGTGGTTCTTGCTTTCTTCCCCTCCCCTCCCCCGATTTCTTTATTATTCTATGTAGCAAGGGATGACTCACCCAGTGGGGATGAAGAAAGGAGGGAAATTTTTAGAAATGAAAGCATTGTAAAAAGAAAAGATCTCATAGAATTTTTAACAAGAAAAATGATTCTTGCTGGTTTGTTTTCATTTAAAAAAAGACAAAGAGAAAGAGTAGCTTTAAGGGGACATAAGGATTCAGCTCAACATCATACATCATCTACAACTCCAATACAATGATGATTATCATCTTTTGAAATTTGAGAGGTAGCAAGGTGTAGACAAAGAGTTGATTTGGAGTCAGAGAGTATAGACTTAAGTCCTGGTGTTTTTATTTACTATCACGTAACCTTGATCATGTCATATCACTTCTTTGGCCAACACGGGAAATGATTGGATTGGACCAGATAACCTCTAAGGTTTATTCGAGCTCTCAATTCTATAATCCTGTAGGTTGACAGGTAGGAGGCAACCATGCACTTTCCCTGGGAATCACCATTAGGGAGAGAATCCTGAGCTACATAAACCAAAGCAATTCTTCCACATTTTCTGAGTCATCAAAGACTGAACTATCTTTAGTACACTTTTTTTATTGTTAAGCACATGTTGTATCCTAACTTTTCTGGAAACTAGTCCTCCATGTACTATAACTCTAACAAAGCTATTTAACCAGAACACCACATTCCCAATCATCTTGGATAATAGAGAATTTTATGGTATTTTTGTTGACTAAATTATGCTCCTTAGTACTTTTTTCCTTTGGGGAAAAAAAGGAAAAAGTGATTTTGTGTGTATGTGTGTGTGTGTGTGTGTGTGTGTGTGTGTGTGTGTGTGTGTGTAAGCATGCCATTCACCATACTGTACCTCCTTATGACTCCATTTCCTCCATTCCTGGTTAGTTGTTTTTAATTTATAAGATACAAAAAACAAAAATCAAATTGTTTTGGCTGTCCCAATTTCATTGGAAACCTTCTCTACAAAATCATGAACGAAGTTAGTGCGCAAAAAAGCTTGTTCCAAGGGTAGAGGAAGTTGAGTATAGTAGAAAAAAATTATGGATTAGAAGTCAGCAGAGACTTGAGATCCAATCCCACTTCTAAAACTTAATAGTTGGGTAACAGGTGGGTTAAGTTGCCTCACCTCTCTGATCTCCTACTTTCTTCATTCGTACACTTTTAGTGGGCAGCTAGGTGACACAGTGGATAGAGCACTGGGCCTGGAGTCAGGAAAAGTCATCTTCCTGAGTTCAAATCCAGCCTCAGACACTTCCTAGATATGCGACCCAGGGCAAGTCACTTGACCTCTGTTTGCCTTAATCCATTGGAGAAGAAAATGGCAAACCATTCCAGGTATCTCTGCCAAGAAAACCCCATGGATAGCATCAGCATGCTATGGTCCACAGGGCCATGCAGGAAGGTCATATATTACAGAACAACAAGAGCATGGATAGTTAATTACAGGGTGTAATTTGTGGAGTACCAGGGAAGTTCTTCACCCCAAACATCCCTCCCTGAAGGAAGGAAGGAAGAATTGGAAGATAAGGCAATATATGATACTTGGAATTCTAATATTTTAGTCACATCTTCCAACACAGTCCCTTCCTTGTACGAATTTTTGTTTCCTTGTCTTCTAATAGTCAGGAATTGTTTAGTTTCCTATTACCTTATTCCAGTTTTATACCTGTATATATCTACTTGTTCCATCTTCCACCTTCTACCCAATCCACCCCTTTAATCACACCCTCCTCCTCCATGACTCACTTACAGGCTCAGGCCATTCTCATCTCTGACACCAGGAAACATCTAAAGCAATCTGATGTCTGTGGACTTAAATTATTTTTTATCATTGTATTTCAGCATAATTTGTTTCCTTTCTAATCCTATTCATTTTATTTTATGGATTCAAAAATATTATTCTTATTAATCCACAGGCTTCACCAGACTACCAAAGGGACCCACAACACAATGAAAGGCTCAGAACCCCCTCATTTAAAAAGTCCTTGTCTTAGAATGTAATTGGTTCAATACCAACATTAGCTCTTGCTACTATTGCCTTATTCCTATCACCCAGACTTCTTGGAAAGATCCAAACTCCTTGTGGTCCCACTCTTTGGCCTGTGCCTCCATTTCCCTAGTTACTTGGCCTGTGTTGCTGATCCAGTATGCTGATCCAGTCTCCTTATACCTTAGGAAAGGGCTGGGGAAACTTCGGCCTGGAGGCCACATATGGCTGCCTTAGGCTCATGCCTCCTTACACCCATAGTACTTGTTATTCTTTCCTTAGCACAATTCCTCACACCCTGGATCTCCTACCCAGCTGGTAGGAAGCTAGGCCAGGACTAGAGTGTGAATTTCTAGTTCATGAATCTCCTCACTATATTAGAGAGCAGTTAGTTAAGAATACTTCAATAATGTGTTCGTTTTTGTAACTTCTTTTTGGTTTCATATTCTTCCTCTTTGTTCTGCATGCTGACAGTCATCCTATCCCTCTCCACAGCTGAAAGCCCTTTCTTGGTTTCTACAGTGCTTCATTCCCTAGGCTTGTCCATGAGCTTGCAAGTGGAAAAGAGTTGGAAATCTTCCATCAGAGGAACTGAGTTCAAATATGAGCTCTGCTACATACCATTAGCATGAACATGGACAACCCATATAACTTTGATGGACCTCAGTTTCTCTTTCTGTAAAATTAAAGGGTTGGACTAAAGGATCTTCTAAGGTGTCTTCTAGCTCTAAATCTATGATCCTATGGTTTTATGGGTAAGGAAACCAAGGCTCTGTGAGGTTGGGTGACTTGCCTACATGGTCTGCTAATTCTCTTATTTCTATTCCAGCTGCTTCAGTAATGGCAGGCTGTACTCACATCATACACAATCCTTGCGGACACTTCCTATAATCCTCCCTTGAATTTCTGCCCCCAAAATCTTTTTGTCCAGCATAGGAGTAAGTTCTTCATAGCCCAAAAGGTATTATTTTGTGCTCCTGACAGCCTAAAGGATCCCTAAGAGTTTTTTAAAAGCCATATTCAGGATCTATGGAATAGTTCTACATTACAGGTAAGATCATGTCACTAATGAGGTTTCCGTAGTAACTAAAACCCCTTGGAGAGGGTCCAAGTTGACCCCAGGCTAGATGTACTACTGTGCTGTGGTTGGGGATGGGGGATGGAGACTACTAGAATGATGCCATGGCAAAGCATTAATAATAGCAGTGGCAGTGGAACAAAATGCTATGTGGTATGCAGAAATAACTTGGCTGGATTCCTCAGGACAACTGCCTCTCTGAAATACACACACAAGGGAAGCTGTAGATTTCTGTTAGACACCGACTTTTAAACATAGTGACAGTTGAGCTTCTGCCCGAGATGCCCATAAAAGCAAAATAAATGACAGCTTTGACTCCATGCCAAGAGCAAAAGCAGGTTACAACAGTCACCATCTATTGGAATGGCAATTGTTCCAAGTAATTTCCAGGAGACATTCCTGGGACAGTGTGGGGAACTGGGCACTGCAGAAACCAGGAAAGGGCCCTGAGGTGTAGGGAACACAAGATAACAATCAGCCCCCAAAATAAGGCCCCCCTTGTGGCATATAATCGGTGAGTCAAGTTTCTAGCTATAGCTCAGTTTAAAGAAAACACCAGTCGAGATTTATCATTGTTAATAATAATTGGTATGTGACTAACTGCAGAGGTGAAACTGATGTCCAAGACAGAGAAAACATCCAAAAGAGAGAAAATGCAATGTAGGAGAAGAAAAGGAAAAAAAGAAATGTCCCACAATCCTGTTTCTGCACTTACAATGTGCTCTTAGCAGATTTTAAATTTTCTACCTCTTTGTTAGCCTATATTCAATAGCCTGCATTCCCATGCTGTATTTAAAGGCATTTGAATCACTATTATCCTCTTTGGGTCAGACTAGCCATTCTTTTATAAGAAGCTTTGCCACAATCCCATCTCCAGTAAGCAAGCAATTTCTAGCATTAAGCATTTTCTCAAAACCCGATTCCTTATGCACTAAAAATCCCTTAATCATAATGAAGATTTTCACTTTCCTTTTCTCTCTTTACCTGACATCTTTTCAATCTCTCCCTCCCCCTTGGTATAATTCAAAGTTCCAAATTCTAATTGTGAAACTCTATGCCCATTTTGTCTCTGCTCCTCTCCTCAAGTCCACAGAGCGTTTCCTCATAAAGAGACGCTGGAAGATAGCTTACATCACAAATGGTCAAGCCCAGCCTATGATTACAGTAGGGCCAAAAGCAATTCTGAGCATCTGTTAAATACTTGGAATTGTGGGCTTCAAACATTAGGCTTCCTTGCTCTACTGTCTTTAGGAATCTTAAACCCTGGAAACTAGCGGTGAAGAAGAGAAGCTTTTTTAAAAGCAAAGTACCACTGTCCTTTGTTGTTGTTGTTGTTCAGTCGTTTCTGATTCTTTGTGACCCGATTTGGGCTCTTCTTGGCAAAGGTACTAGAGCGGTTTGCCATTTACTCTGCTAGCTCATTTTACAGATGAGGAAACTGAGGCAAACAGAGATAAGTGACTTGCCCAGGGTCACACAGCTAGTAAGTATCTAAGGCCAGATTTAAATCCAGGAAGATGAATCTTCTGGATTCTAATCCCAGTGATCTATCCACTGTACCACCTAGCTTGCCCACCCCTGTTCTGAAGACTTCCTAAATCTCAGCAGCATCTTTTGAATTAATGAACAAATAAGAATTTTTGTGGTTCTAGTGAAGAGGGCACTGGACACCAGATTCAGCAGAATGGTACAGTGAAAAAATCACTGACTCTAGAATCAGAGGACCTGGGTTCAAATTCCACCTCAGTCAATACTCAGTCTACTAGCCTATGACCCAGGTTCAAGTTTCAGTTCTGACGACATCCTGCAGGGTCACCTTGGACAAGTCCCTTTACCTCTACAGACTTTAGTTTCCTTATCTAAAAAGTAAGGCTAATTCCTGTGTTATTTATGTGGCAAGGACGCTGGGAAGAAAGTTCTTTGTAAAGCCTTAAATCATTAAATAAATGTAGTTTGTTCTTATTGATAAGAAAATTTAAATATTAAGGTTAACCAAATGGTACCGTGTTTCCCCTACACACACACACACACACACACACACACACACACACACACACACACACCCATGATGGTAAGTACCATGTGAAACATTCTCAAGGGGCACAAGCAAAAAAAAATATGCCTCAGAGCTGGCCCTAGGCAAAACTGTGAAAAAGGCAAAATTTATTTTGAGTGTCCTGCTTCTAACATACGCATTCCTTTCCTCATGGGTGGTGCTTTCCCTCGCTTCCCAGGTATTCTTTGTTTCCCACCACTTGACCCTGCCCCAGCCCTACAGCAGAATCTCACCTGTGTGTCTTTTTCCTGTTAAAATTTACCTATGCAGGTTGGCCCATTCCTATTAGAAATTAATCTGATACATGGTATTAATGCTTAATATACCTCCCAAGGGTAGGGATATTTTAACAGGGGATTTCTGGAGATAGAAACCTTAGCCCAAAGGAATGAATGCAATTTCAGACTGTAAGGGGGTATTTTTGGATGGGGTCCTCTCCCCCTCCTTCTCTAAAAAATCACACTTAAATAACTATACCCTTCTCTAATTCCTCCAGTTGTGCTTTTGTGGTAACATCCTCTGTGACCCCTGTAGAATGGTATTTCGCACACCCCTACCCCATCTACCAAAGGGCAAAGGTATCTCAAGTAAACCTTTTTAATACCCAACAAATTGAAGTGGGTGAAACCAATTTCAAGAGGATTTTGTTACAAAACAGCAGAGAAGCTCTACAATATGTACACTGAATTTCAGCCTAAGATACTTTTATCGTGACCAAGTTACCTAGAAATAGAATTTAGAATGGAAAGAGTGAAAGAACTGTCCCCTGGAGCAGCAGGCACACACCTACCTAACTTCCTTACTTGAGTAAACATCTCTATCCAAGTTTTAAACCTTTTTGAAAACTAGATTTGTAATGGCATAACTTCCATAGCTGTAGCTCTGGCAAGCAGCAAGTAAAATGAGTAACTTCCCCCCAGCCAAGCTAGCCCTTCCCTTCTCCCCCCACCCCAGTCAGAAAGCAGTGGCTGTTTGTCGTTAGAAAGAAGGGGGGAAAGAACGGTCTGTCCAATATAGTATTAAACTATGTTCAACTTCTCTATATGCATCTTGATGCCTCCCCTGAAGGTATCCCTCCCTACTGTGCAACTGCCACTCTTACTGCCTCTGTGCCAGCTCAGCAGAAGCCTTCCTGTCAGCCTTGGAAAGGAAGTAGGGTTTCTAAAAGTCATAGCTTATTGAAATGTTGTGGTGATCCCATAAGACTTGTGGGTTGTAAACTGAATCAGAGGTTAACTGTGGAGCTAAATTACCATCCCTACAAAAGTGCTGAGTGTTCCCTTTCCATCTTTGACTTGGAGATGGCATTTTTATTTTTAATTTAATTAATTTTCTTTCATTTGTATTTACCTCTTTTGTTATTACATCTCCATTTCCAAACATACTCCTCTCCCCTCCTCTACCCACTGAACGATTCCTTTTCATAAAGAATAAAAAAGAAAGAGGAAAAAAGCAATTCAGTGAAACTAATCAACACATCAGTCAGTTCTGGCAGTATATTCAGTGTGCCACATCCATAGTCCCCCACCTCTGCAAAGAAGGGAAGAAAGCACATTTTCATGAAATGATTTTTTAAGAAAACAGTTTTGTTTGGGTTTTTTTCTTCCTTGGTAAAACGGACAACATGTGTAGGGAGAACACACTTATTATCTAGAAAATAAATCTAAAATGATAATACTATAGCATCAATTTTGGTTCATAGAACTCTAGAGCCAGAAGGGAACTTAGATGATCTAATTCAGTCCTCTCATTTTACAGGTGAAGAAATTAAAAGCAGAAAGATAGTAATGACATATCTAGGAACTCTTGATCAGAGATCTAACTAGCCAAAACTAGAGTTGGGACAAATTCAACAGTGTGTGTTGGGGAAGGGATTCAGAGAACAGTTCCACGTTGGGTGTTGTCACACAAGGAAAAGAGAGCTCATCCCAACATTGATGAATATTGGCTCTGGAGTCAGAAAACCTGGATTCAAACCCAGTCATCTTGGGCAAGTCACTTAACTTCTTTAGGTTTTAGTTTCCTCATTTGTAAAATAAAAATGATAGCACAGTTGTGAAAATCAAACGAAATCATGTAAACAAAACCCTACATAAGTCTCAGTAATTGTTATTAATGCTATCATTAGATGGCTTCTGAGGTCCTTTCTGACTCCACTGCTATGATTCTATGATTCCTAGAGAGCCCTGTGGACCAGTTGTCTGCTATGTTTCCAGAGGACTGAGAGAAAAGATGCAAGGACAGAAGTTACCGCAAGATCATGATGGATAGGAAATATGCCCCTTGCCGCATGTCAGTGCCCTGGGACAAAGCCCTGTTTATTCTGTCCTAGGTGTGGCTCCATTTCTGATTCCAAATTCAGTGCTGTCACCAGGTCAGGTCATCTCTGACACTGATTTTCTCAATGCTTTACCGGTCACAATGTTAGGGGGAGGTATACAAGATGCATGGGGTCAAAGTGACCTCAAAATCCAACAAGGGTCAATGAGTTAGCCCTGAACTACTCATTTCCAGTGCCCATTGAGCATACTCTTTGATAACCATAAAATAGGAAATGTAGGCATAGAAAAAGTCACCAAGACCATCTTGTTTTCTCAGCTAACCAGGCAGGCTACTCAGCTGTCAACTCAGCAAGGCTAGCTTGGATTTTCAAACTGGTCTTTTGTGGATTCAACATTCTCCCATGCAATTACATTCTGGTAAGTTTTGGACCTGGAAACAAAGGAGTTGGGAAATATTAGGTAATTTGTCCTCTTATTATATTCCTAGCCTGAATAGGCCAAAGAAGAGAGGAAAGTAAAAAGAGAAAAGAAAAGGAAGAAGCTCCATATCAAACTAGAGAGTTCCTTATTTCACAACCAAGAAAGGATGATAACCTTTTTTTGACATTTATTAAGGAGCAAAATATCAACTTAAGTTCCTAGATCTTAGACTTATCACACATAGAATCAAAGATTTAGAGCTGGGAAAACCCTTAGAAGCATGTAGTTCAATCTCCTTATTTTAAAGGTAAGGATTTTGAGGCCCAGAGTGTTAAGTGATTTGCTTAAGATCACAGGGGTATTAATGTGTCAAATACAGAATTTGAACCTGTGATCTCTGATTTCAAATCTAGAACCCTTTCCACTGTGGAAAACAAAGCCCAAGGAGGCTTGTTAGAGATGGAGTGGCATCAGAGTCTATCTAGATCCTTCCAGTTGATCTCAGTTTTCACTAGCTCATGCTACCTCACTCTATCAGACAAAAAAAAATAGGATTTTGTGTTGTAATGGACCTTTAAAAAGGCATCTAATCTAACAATTTCCTCCAGTTTTAAAGATGAAGAAATTAAGATTCAGAGTTTAGTAACTTGCTCAAGGTCACATGACAAGGAGGCTAGTTGAGATTTGAACTAAGATCTTCCAACTTTCAGTCCAGCATTCTTTACAGTATAAACACAACATGACTTTAAGATTGTGTGCAGCTTTTAAAACTATTTTTTTTATGGAGAGGGAAAGTAAACTGATGATTTCATCATTTTACTGTCTGATTTTTGCTCTTCATGTCATGTTTAAGAAATCAGATACCTCCGATTTATTTTCCTCTGTGGAGAAAAAACTAACATATCTAACATTAGATCAAAAAAACCTGAAAAAGTCAAAACCAGAAAGGCAAGACCATCCTTACCTTCCTCATTTAAAATCCATGGCAAAAATGTAAATATTGAGTCAAAGCCACAAGTGCTGTCTTCAAAGGCACAAGAGCCAGCAGGGAGCTCCACAGCTCTGGCAAACTGCAGCGCTGCCGGTACAAAGAAAGTTTCAGTACATGCTCCCTGGGAACACTCACCCAAACTTTAAGCAGAGGTGACTACATGCAAGCTAGGGTAGGTGGAGGGAAAGCATGGGAGAGAGAGGGGTGCATTGGAGCCTTGAGAGTGCCCTTTCCCCCCTTCTGCCCCCCCACCTCTTCCCCTATTAGCCAAGACGGGACGGAGAGCAAGATGCAAGGGAAGAAGAGTACAGGGCATCGCACGCTCAGGTTCGCTGTGTTGCCAGCCCAGCAGAGCCTGGCTCGCTCCAAGGAGAGCATGGGCTCCCAGCAGTGCACGCCCGTAGGCAACGCTTCCCAGAGCGGTGGGCGGCATTGGGGGCAGCCTCGAGTGGGGCAAAGTTTAGAGTGCGCTTACTCCTAGTCCTGACCCTTACCTTGCACGGCCAGGAGGACACCCCACAGGAGCATAGTCGCCCTTCTGGGAGGAGTTGGAAAGATGCAGCTCTCAGACTTCAAGCTGACAGCCCACTGCAACGGGATGGGTTTGAGTGGAAGGGGGAGAGGGAGGGTTGGGAATCAGGGGTGGCAGGACAGGGGGAGTAGGAGGGGAACGCGACTGTGCAGCCCTGGGGGTGGGGGGGATGTTGAAATCGTCGCCTGGAGAGGCGGCAGAGTGAATTTCTAGAAGAACCCAACTTTGGATCTCAGCTCTGTGTGGCTCAGCGTGAAGCTGGAGGTTACCGAAGGCGGGTCACTAGCGGCGAGGCTGCAACAGCCGCTACGGAGCTGGAGTCCTGAGTGGAGTTCACCCTGCTGCACAGCTGGTCCTCAGCGAAGCTGGGGGCTGGGGAGGGAGGAGACAGCTGGAGGCTGGCTAAGGAGAAACTGGGAGAGGAGAAGGGGCAGGTCAGGGTGAAGGCCCTTGGCTCTGGTATTTGAATCTGAAGGGACGATCCAGGAGGCAAGACTACAAGGAGACCCAGTACTTACTGGAGTGGGGCTGAGTATGACAACTCCCCGCCCTTTTTCTGTGGGAACCAGATTATTTCTGGGGACCTTTGCGTCAGCTTGCCCACATCTGGCATACCGAATCATCTAGGTTTGTCCCTTATTTTTAACCTCTTCTCCCCAGAATAGAACAGGGTTGGAATATCTTCAGGACATACTTGTGGAAGTTTTGGATACTGATAATGCAGCAATAAGCTTTACATAAAAATGCTTCTATGACTTCACCAACATTCCTAGTACATACTTTGTATCCAGAGGAACTAATGCCTCACCTTGTGTTTAGCATCCCTCAACCCCAAAGGGCTAAAAATCTGTAACTCAGCTAAGGGGATAGTACTGTTTACTGAGCCGTTTTTTGTGGTCAGATGAGTCCTATTTTTTTGCCTAAATTTGCTCTTGGTTCATTCAGTGTGGGTGATAAACAAGGTTTTTCTTTATAAGCATCCAAAATGTTGTCTTTGGATAGTTTAGCAAGAACTTACACCTTTCTAATTTAGTCCCCCCAGCTCCAAAGTAACACACACACACACACACACACACACACACACCACAGCCCTCCCTCCCTCCAAAAAAAAACCAAAACAAAACACTTCAGGGGCTTGGATGATGAGTAAAGAACTAATACAATATATGATGTTTGACCCCTGACCTTAACAAAAATATCTGAGATAAGAAATCTTAGGGAAAATAAAGGAAGGGTTACTGTTTAAAATTAAAAAAGTAATAACTCATGTAGTGCTTTAAGGCTTACCAAAGTCAGTCTTCACGTTCCTGTGTATTAGATAGTCCCAATATTCTTACTTTGATACTCCTCTGGGTTCATGATCTCACCAATGTGGCTACTTTCTCCATTTTTGCAAATTCCACCCCATTCATACCCACCCATCCTGCAGGACTCTTGTCCATGTTCTTCCAAGAGTTCAACATAGGGAGTCCATCCAAAGTGCTGAAGGCTTTCCTCTAATTCCATTACGATTTCATGGATAACTCAAAAAAGACTATAAAATTTATCTTTTAAAAAAATCAGTCATTATGATCAAATCAATTTATACCAGGTGTGCAAGGATGGTTAGGAAAAGTACATTAACAAAACATTCAGAACCACATGATTATTTCAACAGATGCAGAAAAGCTTTTTATGAAGTATAATACTCATTTATGCTGAAATACAAAGTAAAGGCATAGATTGGGGGTTCTTAACCTTTTTTTATGTCATGGACACCTTTGGTAGTCTGGTGAAGCCTATGACCCCCTTTGGCATCTGATGAAACCTAAAGAATGTTAGAAAGGCATGGTTTCTCAAAATAATCTTTTTAAACATATAAAACTGAAATATATAGGATTACAAAGGAAACCAATTATATATATATATGTATATATATATACATATATATATATATATATATATATATATATATATATATATATAACATTTTCCCATTCAAGTTCTTGGACCATCCTGAAATAATCCATGGACCCCTTTGGGGGTGTCTATGGACCCCAGGTTGAGAACAACTAACAAAAGGATTTTTTTAATATGATTAAAAAAGTATCTACCTAAAATCAAAAACAAGCATCATGTGCAATGGGGAAATACTAGAAGCTTTCCCAGAAAGTACAAAAATGAAGAAAAGATGCCCTCTTTCTCCACTATTATTTGGTATAGTTCTAGAAATAATAGCAAAAATAATAAGACAAGAGAAAGAAACCAAAGAAGAAACAAAATAATCTTAATTTGATAATGACATGATAGTTTACTTAGAAAATCCTAAAGAATCAGAAAAGATATTAATTGAGACATTGATAGCTTCAGCAAAATCTCAGACTATAAAATAAACCCATAAAAATCAACAAATTTCTAAATAACAACAAAATCCAAGAAATGAAAATAAAAAAGAATTCCCATTCAAAATAAATATCAAAAGCATAAAATAAGTGGAATTCAACCTACCAAAACATGCCTAGTATTGTATAGATTCAATTAAAATGCTTCGTAAAGACATTTTAAAAAACTTAAATTTATTGGAGGAATATTCAGTGCTCATTGGCTGGGTTGTGTTAATATAATAAAAATGACAATACTACCAAAGTTTTTAATGTTATACTAACCTACCAAAGGAATATTTTATAAAACTCTATAAAATAGTAACAAAATTCATTTGGAGGAACAGAAGATTTAGAATAGCAGGCAAAATAATGGAAAAAAAGAGTAGAAATAAAGAGGGAATGTGATTTTTAGACCTCAAACTATATTATAATGTAGCAATAATCAAAATAATTTTGTATTGGTTTAAAAGTAGAAAAGTTGAACAATGGAAGAGAGTAGATAAAAGAAAATCAAAACTTGGGAAAGTTTCCCATTACTTGGGAAAAAATTTCCTATTTGTTAAGAAATGTTGGAAAAACTGGGAAGCAAACTGGCTGAAATAAGCCTTAGACCAACATTTTACATTAGATTCTATAATAAATTCAAACACATGATTTAAATGTTAAAGTTCATATCACCAAAAAATTAGAAGGGAAGCAGATCATTTGCTCTTCTTTATAGGTAAGGGATGAGTTCTTAACTGAACAAAGGTTAGAGATAGTTATAGAAGATTCAATAGAAGATTTTGATTACAGAAGTTGAAAAGTTTCTGCACAAATAAAAAGTTAATGTATCTAGGATAAGAAGAGAAGCTGTCTAATGAGGGAATGTTGTTATCAAATTTCTCAGATGAAGGCTTAGTATCCAAGATATGTAGAAAACTAACAGAAATATATAAGACCAAAAGTGTCAGTAAATTTATAGGCTAAAAAACATTATACAGGTACCAATGGAAAATACTTAGGCTGTCAAGTAACAGTGAAATACATTGGAAAGAGGGAGGGACTGGATTCAGAGAGATCAGTTAGGAGACTTGCAATAATCTGGGTGGGAGGTGATAAGGGCCTGAACTAGGGCAAGGGCTGTGTGAGTAGACAGAAGGGAACTGATGTGAGATGTTGTGGAGGTAGAATCAGCAAGACTTTAATTAGATATAAGGGGAAGGAGAGAATAGCATTTGAAGTTGACTTCAAGTTTGTAAACTTGGGTGACTAGAAAGATGGTAGCGCCCTCTGCCAAAATAAAGGACCAGATAGATAGAATTTATTATCTTTCTCAGTAGTCTCAACTTTCTATTCATTATCAACATACCCTAAATCATAGGTTGGAATAAAAAGCCCTTTCTTTTTTTTAATTCAATTTTATTCTACTTTCAATTCCAAATTCTCTGTTTCCTCTCTTCCTCCCTGACATACTGAGAAGGCAAGAAAAACAAAACCCATTACAAATATATATAGTCATCAAAACAATTTTCCACATTAGCCACATCAAAAAAAAGAAAGAAAATAGGCTTTGGTTTATACTCTGAGTTCACCATTTCTCTATCTGGAGGTGGAAAGCATGTTTCATCATGAGTTCTTTATGGTTGTGGTTGGTCATTGTGTTGACCAGAGTTAGCACATCTTTCAAAGTTCATTTAAAAGTCCTTTTGAGTAATTTCCCCCAACTTTTGGATTTGCTTGGTATCTGGCTTTTGGTGGCATAACTGTCACTTAGGCAAAGTTATCTATAAGAGTAAACAATCATTCATATAAAAATAGAAAATTTAATGGACTGAAAGTTCAATATTGGTTAGTATGATGTAACAGCCAATGACAATACAATTTCATGATACATTAATAGAAACATAGTATATGAAATCATGGGATTACTATATACGTGTATATATATAATATATGCACATATGTACAATGTGTATATATGTTGGTGTGTATTTATACACACACATACACATATAGATCCTTATTATACTCTATCACCATGTTCAGTACTTGTGGGATTTTTTGTTTTGTTTTGGTTTGGTTTTGCTGACAATAACCTCCTTGGGGAACAGTTCTCTTTGGGCTAAAGAGTAATAAACAAAGATTGTTTTTGAAGGACACTTGACTAGCTGGAGTGTGTAGAAAGGAGATCTGCCCACATCGGGTAGAGATTCAAACTATG
Source organism: Trichosurus vulpecula (assembly GCF_011100635.1). Lineage (NCBI taxonomy): Eukaryota > Metazoa > Chordata > Mammalia > Diprotodontia > Phalangeridae > Trichosurus > Trichosurus vulpecula. Next base: position 35,300,888 of record NC_050581.1, read on the forward strand.
CTGTACAAGGATCAGTTGAAAAAACTGAGGATGTTTAGCCTGGGGAAGAGAAGGTTTACTGGGTGACTATCATCATAATCTTCAAGTTAGTTTTGTAGAAGAGAGATTAAATTGTTCTGCTTGTTTCCAGAGGGCAGAACTAAGAGCTATGGACAAAGGTTATAGGGAAACCACAGGGGAAAACCTCCTAACAATTACAGCTATCCAAAGATAGAACAGGATGCCTCATGAATAACTGAATGTTCCATCACCAGAAATCTTCAAACAGAAACTGGTGGACCACTTGTCAGAATTCTTGTAATTCCATATCCCCTAAGTATGTGATACCATGCTTCTATAGGAAGTCTTTCCCAATCCCTCTTAATTCTAGTGTCTTTTCTCTTTTAATTATTCCTTATTTATCTTACAGTGAGTTTGTACATATTTATTTGGTTGTTACCTCTTCCATTAGTTTGTGAGCTCCTTGAGGGCAGGGACTGTCTCCTGCCTCTTTTTTTTATCCGCAGTATTTAATATAGTGCCTGGTGCATAGTGGGTGTTTAATAAGTGTTTATTGACTGACTAACCATGTCACAACCTTGTAAGTAAGAGGCCCAAAAAAAGTACCTACATCAACTTAAGGATACTTATAGAAAATCATGTATTACCTCTACTAGATTTGTGAGTTTAAAATCAACTGAAAACAAATGCCATTCTGAGCAGTCGATGCTTCTTGTAGACTGTTTCTTGTTATGAACTAAATGTAAGTTTGAAAACCTTGTACTCTCTCATTTATAAGTTCCAGGGTCCTTTATGCATGGAAAGGGAAGAGACTCAGAGGTAAAGGTCAAAAGAAGCCATGTTGTAACCTCTACTGAAGGTCCCACATGAATAACAGAGAGGTTGTATGAGATAGTGGATAAAGAACTAGCCTTGGAGTCTTTAAGACCTGAATTCATTAACATCTGCCTGGACATATACTGGTTGAGAGATGATGAGCATGTCCTTTAACTCCTGAGTGCCTCTAGGCAATTCTCTCAAGTTCTAATGAGAGTGTTCAGCAACCCCCTGGAATCATAGGTCCAAAACCTGGGGGAAAAAGGTTAGGGAATAATGAGGTAGACCTGAGAGTCTGTACCTAGCAGAGACCTAGAGCAAAGCAAGAAGGATTTGGTGCATGTCAGAAATTAAATCTCTCTCTCTCTCTCTCTCTCTGTCCCCCCTCCCTCCCTCTCTCCCTGTCTCTCCCCCACCTCCTCTCACCTCTCTCCTCTCTATCTCTCTGCCTTTCTCACATATTCAGACCACACACACACACACACACACACACTCTCTCTCTCTCTCTCTCTCTCTCTCTCTCTCTCTCTCTCTCTCTCTGTCTCTCTCTCACACACACACACACACACACACACACACACACACACACACACACACAGTAAGTACAAAGCAGGCAGCCAGAAATGTAAGGAAGTAAGACAAAGGGAATTAAAAGAAGCTAAAGGATGCCAATATGTCCTGCAATTTTTCACAGCAATCAGGCCCTGGGGATTGGTGGTGATAAAGAGCCTTTCGGATGTATCTTCAAGTGTTTAATTCTTTTAGCACCTAAAGAAATATGACATTAGCTGAAAAAACAAGAGAAAAAAGAAAAAGAAAAGAGTAGTAGTGTCTAAATAAGAGTAGTAATAGTCTATATAAAGATATAGACTTCTAAGTTTATGGCCAGCACTGATAATTTGTAATTGTTCTCTCTGGTGTCCTCACTTTTAGAGAAATGTGGAAGACAGCAAGATGACTTAGTCTTTTTATTAGACATTTGTGCTCACATATTGACCCAGGAACAACAACAAAGTGAGGTGTGGGGGAAAAACTGCTGGGAAAACTGGAAAGTAGTCGGCAGAAGGTAGATATAACCCAGTATCTCACACTGTATACCAAGATAACCTCAAAATGGGCACATGATTTAGATATAAAGGGTGATATCATAAAAGGCAATATCATAAGCAAATGAGGACAGCATGGAAAAATTATCTGTAAGATCTATGGATAAAGGGAAAGTTCATGACTAAACTAAATATAGAGAAGATTGTAGGAGTTAAAATCTATAATTTTGATTACATGAAATCAAAGGTGTTTTACCCAAACAAAACAAATGCAACGAAAACTAGAAGGAAAGTAGGAAACTGGGAAAATTTTTTATAGCAAGTTTTCTTTTAAAGGTTTCAATTCTCAAATATATAGGGAATGGAACCAAATTTATAAAAATAAGAGCCCTTCCCCAATTGATAAATGATCAAGGGATAAGAACAGGCAATTTTTTTCAGAAGAAGAAATCAAAGCTATCAAGTCATATGAGAAAATGCTCTAAATCAGTAATAATTAGAGAAATGCAAAATAAAATAACTCTGAGTTACCATTTCACATCTATCAGATTATTCAATATGACAGAACAGGCAAATGACAAATGCTAGAGGGGATGTGAAAAAATAGATACACTAATGTACAGTTGGTGGAGGTGTGAACAGGGCCAACAATTCTGGAGAACAATCTAGAGCTAGGCCCAAAGGGCTATAAAACTGTGCATATCATTTGATCCAACAATATCTACTAGGTCTCTATCCCAAAGAGACCAAAGAAAAAGGAAAAGTACCCATATTTACAAAATTATTTATAGGAGCTCTTTTTGTGGTAGCAAAGAATTGGAAATTGAGGGGATGTCCATCAATTGAGAAATGACTAAACAAATTGTGGTATATGATTGTGATGGAATACTGTTTTTGCTATAAGGAATGATTATTATTCTGTCCAGATCTGTAAGGTATTTTTAACAGTCTATTGGGAGTCATTAGGCTCCAGTGTCTAAGAGAAATAAGTAATATGCCTACAACCCTAGCCTTTGTGCTTTATCCTTGGGATGGGGTCTGCTTTTGAGGTCTTATTTTCAGTTTCTTGCTTCTTAATCTCTCCTTTGAACCTTACAGTGTTTTAATTGGTGGGCAGGCATTGCTGTTCTTTTTTTCCATTTATAAATCTATATCTTTGAATCTTGGGGCATTACAGTTGGTTAAGGAAATGAAAGATGAGAGCTGGCCCAGCCCATGGTTAGCCTTGCAAGTTTATTGTAAATGGCATAGATTTGGGGCTACGTGGAGGTCTTCCACAAAGCTCAGGAAAGTCAGTCAGTCAACAGTAAACCAGTAGCGAAACATAAAACAGTACTATATGTATGCTTTGCAGAGAAGCAGTGGGGTGCAGTGGATGGAGAGGTGGCCTCAGAGACAGGACAGCTTTAATTCAAGCCTTACCTCTGATATATACTGGCTGTATGACCCTGGGAAACTCACTTAAACTCTCAGCAGCTTTCTAAAACTGTGTTTCAGAGAAGATGCTGAACTGCCTTAGTAGAGCGAGTTTTTTCATTTGAGAATTCTCTTTAACAATGAAATCACAGGTATTGTTCCTATTTCTACTATAGTATGTCTATCTGTTATGCACATATATAAAATAGCCATACATAGATACATATATGTTAATGTTCATGTGCTGCTAAATGGTCAACCAGGAAAGTATCATATGTGTGTGCGTGTGCGTGTGTGTAATACATATATATATATATATATATATATATATATATATATATATATATATATATATATACACACATACTTACTGAGATAGATACATCTGTGTATGTAGGTATATATAAAAAATTCTGACTATATAGAGTTATATAATATATATGTATGTATCTATACAGCATAAATGCATATGTAGCAAGTCTAGGTATAAATCTGTATGGCATAAATATAGTTACATATAACTCTCTACAGATAATTTTATATATATGTATAGTGTGTGTGAAGATGTCATTAGATGTCATTAAGTATGTTATGTGCATGTATAAGATAGTCATACATATATGCATATGTGTTATTATGTATGTGCTATTAAATGGTAGCCAGCAAAGTATCATCTATACCCATATATGTGTATATATAAATAATTCTTTCTATATGGAGTTATACAATACATGTATAAATGTCTACAGGATAAATGCATATACAAGTATATATACAGCATAAATATAGTTATATGCATATACTTGTACATATATTTATATACCATTATTATTAATATGCTATTATTTTTATATATGACACCACTATACTATTATTTATATACTAGCATTAATATACCATTGTATAAATGATGTATTTATATATAAGTATATATTTATACATATATGCATATGACTATATTATGCTATATAGATTTATGGATAAACTGTTGCCTTGCCCATTAGGATATATGCTGCTTGTGGGTGGAGTTTATTTCATTCTTCATATTTGTATTCTCAGTGCCCAGAACATGTGTATATGTTACCTATTACAAGCATCTCTCTTGAGATCTTCTTTATAGGATGTACTCTTGCAGTTACATATTATATTCTATATACATATCTGTATGTATGCAAAATACATGCAAATGTATGTATATATGCACATACATATAGGTATAATCAAAATCCACGGCTGATTTAAAAATCACTTATTTGGGCTAGAGTTTTGCTTCCTAGATTAAATGAAAGAATCAGAAATACTGGGTCAGTGTTCCAACTCCAACATTTATAAATGTGCCCAGGATGAAGCAGCTCTTCATTTAGCCACTCTTAACCTATTTCCTCATCCATAAAATAGAGATGTAGTACCTAGCTCATACAGTTGATGCAAAGAAAACAGAGCCATAACTAAAGTGAAGCAACTGGGGCTTTACTCAAGGGAGCTGAAATGTAGAGTGTAGAAAAATTTAACCCATGCTTTCTTTGGGTTGGGTAGAAGCTAGAAATTCTCTCTCCCATTCATCTTAATTCATCTTAATTTCCTTTTGTGTGGTTTTCACATCATGCATTCAAAGTTTATTTGAGGGCACATTTCACTGCTATTTACACAAGATAGGAATGTTACTTTTTGCCCAAGGCATATTTTACACTGCTTGCCTTAGGAACCAAAATTGCTACTTATGATTCTATAGGAAAGTGCTTAATAAATGATAGCATTCTGTATAAACGTGAGTTATTGCTATCTCTTTCAATTCAACTAAATGAACATTTTTAAAGTGCTCACCACACCTAAAAGCAAAGCTCTCAAGAAGTTTATATCTTAAAAGGAGGATGAGTGCACAAATAACCATAAGGAGAGTAAAATAAATCCAAGAAGTCCAAGCAGAGCACTGACTCCTTTCATTACCCCATAACTGGTGATCCCATAATCAAAAGCCTTTTATCTGTAGCTGAGTTTTTGTTCCTAAAGCAAAGGTTTCCCAGCCTGGAATTTTTAGAAGAGTTAAAGCTGGTGTTGGGAAAAGGAGTGAATTTCAATAGGACTCACAGTTCACCATTCTTTTCTCAGTGGATTACCACCTACATGTTCTACTGCTCATTGAAAAAGGCCATATGTGACCCTTATTTAGTTCAAGTCTGTTGATAGTTCAAAGGTGTTCAAGTTGTGTGACTGACTGTGATGTTCACTGTAGTTCTTGCTCCCTTTAAAAAGGTTCATTTCTCTCTCTGAGACAAATACCCATTTGCTCTTTTGATGTTGCAAGCATAGTCTTAAAAGTTAGCCTACACGTATTGGTACCCACAATGCATAGTTAGTTTGAGTTGGAGAAAAGGACCTCGGTTCTGTTGGGGTTTTCTTCTCCTATATTTCTAGATAAATAGTCATAATTATAATGTGTTACATGGAGAAGGAGTACCGAATAGCAATTAAGACAGGAAACTGGAAGTCAAATATTCTTTTGTTTTGCAAGGCAGTTGGGGTTAAGTAATTGGCCCAGGGTCACACAGCTAACTAAGCATCAAGTGTCTGAGGCTAGATTTGAATTCTGGATTTGAACTTTGGATTCCAGGGTGTGCCCGAGACACTGCATCACTTAGCTGCCCCTCCTCGTTTATTTTTGACCTTGAGCAAATCACTTAAGCTTTCTGTGCTCCCTCCTTTTCATTCTACAACGAAAATAATACCATCCCCACTGAGGTGGTCTGTGGCTTAGCCAATTTCCTTTTGTCAAGGAAATCCACAGTGCTCTGGAAACACAATGCCCTTACATTATGCCCTTTTCTGACCTTCTTAGGAGAACAAGAATAACAGCATGTTCGAAGACATTTGTATCTGTGAGCTAAATGTTCTTTATATCAAAAGATATGTTTATTAAATTCAGTGGTTATGTATTCCATTTAAGGTTTCTAAAAGTCACCACACATTGGGTCTCACTTGACTGAAAGGGCCAATACTCTTGTTTCCTTGTGTTTTTATAACTGCTTTTGTGACCAGTTAAGAATGTGATGCCAACTCTCTGTCTCACAGAGAGAGAGACAGAGACAGACAGAGAGACAGAGACACAAAGAGACAGACAGAGACACAAAGACAGAAACAGAGACAGGAAGACAGAAGCAGAGACAGAGAGACAGACAGAGATAGAGAAGGGAAGGTTTAAAAGGCATATAAAAGACAGAAATTTAATTGTGCAATATGTCCAGGTGTGATTTTGTTGTTGTTTGTAGACAAATTACAAAACTGAATATAGGTATATATGCCAAATACTTCTATAGTGTGGTCTCTTGAATTATTTTTTGAATACATTCACATTGACAGGCTATGTTCCAAGCAAGTGGCTGGCTACTTGTCCCCCTCTGGGGTTCTCTAGTCTTATAGCTCAAGTCCCCACTAGTGTGCCTCCCCCAGTGGTTATCTGTTGCTATTGATTAGCCAGTCAGACTTTTTGAAATGAGTATTTATTAAAGTGGTAAAGATTGACATATCCATTATCGCCAAACCATACCGCTCAAATCTGAATCTTACAATAGAAAAAAAAAACAACTTCTATAACAACTACTCAGTCACAACAAAATGGAGTTATCCATTCTAAATTAACATACTTATGCCCACTACATCACCGGAATAGTGGAATCCTCACTAGCTTGTTATTTTATACAAGTTCCAAAAGGCATGACTGAATCTCCTCAATAATCCTAATATGCCTTATTGTATAGCATCATTTCATTTTACTCAATTACTAGAAGCATTCTACTCATTCCGCATTTCACTATCTAGTTCTAGATTGTTTGTACTTATTTCAGTGCCTTTTGATATCAGAGCATGGCATCTCATTAACTAATTCATTTGGGGTGAGAGTGAGGGATTATTTAGCTCTTACATTTCTCTATAGTAAATTGACAAGCCCTATTTCACAGTAAAAGTGAGCAAGTTGGAATGATCTGGAATCAGAGGACTTGGGTTCAAATCTCATTCCTTTCACTTACTATCTCTGTGAACTTGCACAATTCAGTTAACTTTTCTGGGTCTCGATTTCCTCATCTATATAATCTATATATCATCTATCATATATATCATCTATATAACGATGGCTTCTCCAATGGGTCCCTTACAGTTCTGAATATATGTTCCTATGCTGCTCTGAATATTTTTCTGAGGAGGGGATGAGTCTGACTTCACTAGCGTAAGGAACTCTCAGTGAAGAAAATCCCTTTGCTGCAGAAGACTGTCAACCATTTTGTGACTTACTGTCTTAGTTGCCTCAAGCACTAAGAGGTTAGTTGAAATGCCTTGGGTCATACAACTAATATTTGACAGAAGTAGAAATCAAACCCAGGTCAAATCTCTATTCAGTTAAACCACAATAAATTTATCATTTGTCTTTTAATCTCTAGTTTAATTAGCTTACAGTATATTATTGAAATAAGGGGATGCTCACCCTTTGTATCTCTGCTTTTTGGACCCCTAGCTCTATTCAAAGTTCAGCTCAAGTGACTTTTATGGTCCTCCCAAAGGTTAGTGTTCCTCCCTACCTCCCCCCCCCAAGTTATTTTGCACATCTGCTGTAATTACTTATCTATGTATATGTTGTCAGATACCGACACACAGTAAGCACAATAAATATTTTTTCATTCATTCATTCATTCATGCATGCATGCACACATTCATTCAATGGAATGTAAGTGTCTAGAGGGGTATGGGACACTCAAGGAGAATTAGCACCTCTGTTGTGAGGGCTTGCCACACCCTTTTCAGGGCTGCTCATTCCCTTTTGGTGTCTACCTGGCACCCAACTCTCACTTGAAGCTCCGAGAAGTTGTAGCATGCATAGCAGTCATGCCATGGTACACTGTTGAGGCAGATGGGCTAACTCAGGTTGAGGGTAACCAATACAGGCCTCAAACCTGTTAATTGAGTTAAGGAGATGTCTACCCCAAGTGTGTGAAGACTCCCTGGTGAAGTGGGTGGACGAAAACAATTTGCTCCAACAGCCATGAAGGTGGGTAAAGAAAATGCTGTGGAGTCCTTAGAGCCTGATTAGACATCAAAGATGCCAAAGTTATCCACTGTATCCCAGGCCATCCCTGGTTCATCTTGACTTTTGTCTTGCCACTGGACTTTGATGACTCTGGAGGAAAGAATAAGGCTGAAGACTTTTGTGCAGCTCTGTCTCACTTAAATCCAATTTACACTCAAGTCAAGACATTACCTGGTGATAGCACTGATCCTCTTCCAAAAGGAAGGATGAACAACAAGTGTTCGGAGGGCTGGGACTGTTTACATTTCTGTCTTTGTATCCCCAGCATTCATTACAATGCCTGGCACATAGTAAGCACTTAAATACTGATTGAATTGAGAATAAGCAAGAAAGTGATTGTTTTCTTACAGAAAATTATCTGAATTTTTTAAAAAGAGCTCCATTACTGACAAGATGAGGTAGAGAATTACTCTAATTGATGCTAATATTTGAACAGTTATGAAGACCAAGGGCAAACAAAAGTTAATTGTTTTCAATTTTTAAAACCTCCCCTAAAACCATTCTTCGAAAACTGAGATAAACATTTTAAATATAGCTAGCTTTTATTTGGCTATAAATTAGGCATGTGCTGTATAAGACACATAAGGTATGTCCACAGTGGTAGTTTAAATGCATAGATGTAGTTCATGTGGCATAGGTATGATTTGAAGTCTGGCCCTTCTCTGTGAAGAGGAGAACCTAGGGCTATGCCTGCATGTTGTCTAGGTGGGGAGGGGCAGACAGGTCCCAGGATTGCCCCTGAGGCTGGGCATTCTTTTTCTCCAATCTGTAAGTGGGCTATGAGGCTACCAGTCCTCAAATATCTCTGGTCGAGGGGTTCCATATTTTGGAGTACAAAAGCTTGATGCCATTTACCCTGAAGAGTGAGGGGTATCTTTTAGCTTATACCTATCAACTTGGTCCCTTCCTGCCAAACATTAGACCATCTCAAATCTGAAATAGTAAATAAACACATTTGTCCAAGCAGAATTGTAAACTAAAGTTGAGGAAGTTACACGGATTAAAACAGACAAAAATATACAAGAGTGAATGAGTTCTTTATCTGAGAGTGAGATGAGATCTTAGCTCAAACTGGAAGAGAAAGAATAATCACAAAAAGGACCCATATGTTAAAAATATTTATAGCAGCTCTTTTTGTAGTAGTCAAAAGCTAGAAATTCAGGGGATGCCCTCCAATTAGAGAATGGCTGAACAAATTGTGGCATGTGATTGTAATGGAATGCTATTGAATCATGTGAAATGACAAAATGGACAGTTTAAGAGGGACCTGGGAAGACCTCTACATTCTGATGCAGAGGGAAAAAGAAGATCTAGAAGAATAATTTATATGACAACATTAGAGAAAAACAACTTTGAAAGACTTTAGAACTATGACTGAAGCAATCATAAACCAGAGAACTAAAGCTGAATCATGACACTCACATCCTGTCACAGAGGTGGTAGACTTAAAATCCAGAATGAGATTTGGCCCATGGTGGAGTTTTTTTTAATGCACTATACATGTTTGTAATGAGGGTCTTTTTAATTGTTCGTGGTGGGGGTTAGTGGGAGAGAGGGATGAGCTTTTTTTAATTATGATAAAAAAGAAAGAGCACCCTTCTCCAGAGTCCATTAGTCCCTTCTAGCAGTCTCTAGAATTTTGGGCAAGTCCAGAGACATGATGGGGTCAGTGTGCCATGCATGTCTGATATACCCAGATTTTGCTCCTTCCCTTCCCTAGAGGGCTCTCTGCCTCTCTTCAAAAGAATCTCTGAAACCAATTCAGTAAATCTGTTATGCAGACATACAGCATCATGCTCAGCCTTCTCTCTACCAATCATAAATCAAATCTGCCTCCATATATACAGCAAGAGGTAAAATCCTCCAGGTTTGGTTATAAACCAGGCTACACAACATTTTATTTTTTGCAAAACACTTTACTTATATTATTTCATTTGATCCTCACACTAACCCTGTGACGTAGGTGGTATTATCATTCCCACTTTATGGATGAAGAAATTGAGGCTGAGGGATTAAGTGTCTTGCTGAGCAAGTGTCAGAGGTGGGACGACAAACCTTTCAGGTCCTGAGTCCATACTAATGATTTTTTTTTTATTATTTCAACCAAAAATAATTTTCCAAAATAAATCAGAAAGCAAGAAAATTAGGTTTGACTGGCTCCAACTAGCTATATATTCTCTTTATATCGCATGAAATTTTATTACGTTTTCCTGTTGAAGTGATCATTTTGCACTAGCTGTGAACTAAATAAATTTAGCCTTCACAGTAAAAAAAGTTCTATTTCTTTAGGAAAATTACATTTTAATATTTTTATGTGTAAGTAATATAATTAACATAATGTATTATTTTAATATAATAGAATACTATTATATCATATGAAATGACAAAATGAAAAGTTTAAGAAGCTTGGAAGAACTTGATGATCTGATGTAGAGTAAAGTGAGCAGAACTAGAAGACCAATTTATACAATGATAACAAATGGACAAACTGACAATAGTTTATGTAATGACAATAATCTGACAAATTCAAAATCATTGTTCTAAGTAGAATCTCTAGATTAAAGGCAGTGGAACATCAGTGACCAGAAGGAAATGCCCAAGATTTTTTTAAAAGCAAAGTTTTAAGTCCTGTTTCTTTTCCTTTATCTCTGCAGGCCCAATTATCTTTCAAAGATATCACTCCAGAAGGCAGGGTAAAAGTGAAATGATTTTTTTTGGTTGCCCAGACTGTCACTGTCTATTATCATTAACATTGTTAATCTTTTTGATCAAAGGTTCTTGACTTATTAATCCTGATTTCCTTGAGGGACTAAGTCCCTCCCTGATGCTCTCTTAGGCAGACTTTCCCTTTCTGGTCTAAATTATGCTGTAGAGTTAAGTCACTACCTATTACCCTGGAAACCTGAGAAATTTCCCAAGAATTCAGTTGACTGTTGGAGAATTATTTATAAGCCAATTAATGGTCTCTCAGATAAAACAAAAACACAAAAACAACTTTAAGTTTAAAGAAGACGATGGACTCTGTTTTCACTAAAATCCAAACCACTCCCCAGTTGTAAGTCAGTCAGTCAGTAGTCAGTCGAAAGGCATTTATTAAGCACCTCTTTTGTGCCTGGCACTGTACTAAACACCAAGTGTACAAAAAAAGGCAAAAGACAGTCTCTTCTCTCAAGGAATTTACAATTTAGTGGGAGAGATAACATGCAAACAAAATATGTACAAACAAGATATAAAGGATAATTTGGTTATAACCAACAGAGAGAAGGCATTAGCATTAAGAAAGTTTGGGAAAGTCTTCCCATAGAAGGCAAAATGGCATTTGAAAGAAGCCAGGGAAATCAGAAGGCGGAGAAGAGGAGGGAGAGAATTCCAGGCATGAGGGACAGACAGCGAAAATGACCAGGTTAGAGATTTAGTGAAATAGAGAACCTCTTTGGAGCAACCAAGGAAACTATATATTACTGCTATTATTTAGTTCTCTGTCCTATTATTAAATTATGCTTTTCTACTGATGCTGAATGGTATCATGGCATCCCAGAAGCATTATGGGATAGTGAATTGAGCACTGTATCTGGGGTTACCTCAGTTCAAATCTTGTCTCTGACACTTAGTTGCATGATCATGGACAAGTCCTTTAATTATCTGAGCCCCAGTTCTCTTATCTGTAAAAGGAGCATAGTAATATCTGTAGTTCCCAAATACTGGATTTGTGGTATAGTAGATAGAACACTAGACTTGGAGTCAGAGACCTCAGTTGAAATTCTGTGTCTGACACTAATTAGTTTTGTGACCAGCAGCAAGTCTTTGGGCTTCAGTTTCATGAGGGGATTGGAAATGATGGTCTCTAAGGTCCTTTTCAGTTCTAGTCTGTGAGCCTCGTCAGAGGGCCTGAGTTAGAATCCTGGTTCTACCAATTGTGCAATTTTGGCCAAGTCTTTTAATTTCTGTTTAGGCCTCAGCTCCTTCTTGGTAAAATGAGGAGATTGGGTCACTTCTAGCTCTAAACCTACGCTCCCACCTACCCTTGAATTTTTGTGAGACTCAAATGAGCTAATATATTCACAGCACTCCCCAAACTTCAAAGCACTCTAAAGCATGCCAGCGTTTTCATTTTTTGTGGACGTAAAAAAAAACTGGAGGAGACAGTTGGGAAGTATTCAGGAAAAATTAGGGTGGTGTCCAAAGGTCATGAGGCAGACTATGCATCATAAGCTTTGAACATCTGTCCCTGATCTAGGTATTAGAGGAAAAAAAGAACATGCAGAAATTTTTGAATTTTTGAATCCACAGAAAAAGGCAGAAATGTAGCCAGGAGGATTATTAACAGGAATTTGGGCCAAATCACAAAGTCATGGAATTTCAGAGCTGGAAGAGATCTTAGAATACATCTAGTACAATTCTTCCCTTTCACAGATGAGGAAACTGAGGCTCAGAGAAGCTAAGAATCTTGCCTGTGATCGCACAGCTAATGGATAAACAAACTGTGGCATATGAATGTAATGGACTGTTACTGTGATATAAGAAATGAGGAAATGGATGATTTTAGAGAAACTGGGAAGATCTTTATGAGCTGATTCAGAGCAAAGTGAGTAGAACTAGGAGAATAATTTATACAATGATAACAATATTGTAGAGAAAAATAACTTTGTAAGACTTTAGAACTCTGACTCGTGCAATGACACATCACAAATCCAAAAGAATGAAGATGAAACACTACATTCCCCTCCTGAAAGAGAGGTGCTGAACTTAGAATGCAGAAGGAGATATGCCTTTTCAGATGTGGCTTATGTGAGAGTTTTTTATGTCAGACTACATAGATATGTATTTGAAGGATTGATTTTTAAGTTTATTTGTTGGTTTAATTTATTCAGAGAAGGGGGAACAGATTAATTCAAAATACTTTTTAAAAAATAAATAGTACCAAAAAAGGAAAGAAACTGAAGTTTAGGCAGTAAAGGAAGGGACTTGTCCAAGATCACTCAATGAATTAGTGACAAAAGTGAAATTTAACCCAGATCTCAAAACTTCCAATCTTGTGCTTGCCTCATGCTTTCATTTCCTTCTCACTTTGACTACGTGGCTTTTATTGATGTGGTCTCCTTCCTTACTTAGATTTGATGAAAATGAATAGCTATTTTTTTGTGATTGACAGGGGTGGGGAGGAGATAAGTTTTGAGGAGTAAAAGTGTAAATTCTTTATCCCCATCCCCAACAGGATTGTCATGAGTTCTACTGCCATATATACATAGGAAGGACCAGTTTGAGTATATGGCAAACTTGTTGGTTTGAGTTGAGGGATAGTAGGAAAGTTCTTTTGTCCAAGAACATGTCTTTTACTAGGTGTCACATCATAAGAAATTCCATGTTAGAGATGAATTCATTTAAGTACTAACCCATCCAAATAATCCCTATTTAAAATCTTAAACGGAAAGGAGAACTATTCAATCAGAAACACTTTAGTATGAATTCATTTTTCAGATTCACTTTTTTCTCTTTCAGGAAGCACTGGCCCTGGGCAGCAAAGGGGAAAGGGTACTAAAGGGTAATAGAATCAGAAAAGGTAAGTTGGAGGATGAGGAACTTCCAAAGATAATGTGTATAGGGTCAATCCTACTTCAGGGACAGTTTGAAAGCTTAGAGACAAAGGCAGCAACATTTCCTCTAGCTAACGAGAACATCTATCTTATAATTCTTGTTCCTATATCACTCCTTCTTGTCTACTCTCTCTCCACACCTATCGCCACTTCTGTAACTTTTGTTTTTTAATTAGGAAGATTTATCCCAGAGTAGATGCTTTGCTGTTCAGGTTAACAATTTAGTAATCAGAGCCTGAGCTTGAAACCACTAAGAAATAGTGAATTAGATCATGGGATAATTTTAGGACGTCTATGCTTTTCTTTCTAAAACTCAAATAGTCAAGAAGATCTATGATCATAAATTTATAAATTCCTTCCAGTGATTCATATCTAAACCTTTCCGTGCCTGCTGCATTCTATACTTTCCTCCATATCCTAAATTTTCCACAGTGGCTTCACCTAAGTTGCTAGAGGCCTGCCTTATTTCCTCCTGATAATATTAATGTAATGGTGGAGCACTCTAGGTATCCCTTTGTTATCCCTTGCCTTTACTCACATTCTCTTCCTTTCATATATTTCTTTGGTCTTCTTTGGAGTTCCTCATTGATTGTGTGTTGCAGCCTATATCATGTGCCCTTCTGTTACCCCCTGAAAATTCATTTAATTCTTTGAAAATTATCTTATTATACTATTGTGTTGTAAGAAATGATAAAGGGGATGGTTTCAGAAAAACCTGGGAAGATTTATATGAACCAGTGCAAAGTGAAGTGAACAGAACCAGGGAAACAATATACACAGGAACAGCAATTTAGTAAAGAAGATAGGTGGCAAAGTGGATAGAGTGATGGGTCTACATTCAAGAAAACTTGTCTTTCAACTTACTATCTGTGTGACCCTGAGCAAGTCACTTAACCCTGTTTCCCTCAGTTCCCCACCTGAAAAATGATCTGGAGAAGGAAATGGCAAACCACTACAGTATCTTTGCAAAGAAAATCCTAAATGGGGTCATGAAAAATCAGAAACAAGTGAAAATGACACAACAAAAAAGATAATCAATTAAGTAATTCTGATCAATAGAGTGATCTACCACAACTCCAAAAAAAATTATGATGAAAAAGTTATACATCTACAGATAGAGAACTAATGGACTCAGATTGCAAACTGAAACATATTTTTCCTTTCTTTTTCTTCCCCGTCCACCTTAGAATATGGTTAATGCAAAACATGTTTTGCCTTAATTCATATATATGATGGCTATCATATTTCTTAACTTCTCAGTCGGTAGGGGAGGAGACAGAGGAAGGGAGAGAAATTAATTGAAAATAAATATTTTTTTTAAGGAAAAGAATAAAAGAAAGCAAATTATTGTATTCTATGTCTTATTGACACCAGCAACACTTGTAGAATACTGACAATAGAGATGAGACATTGTTTCTTCTTCAGAGAAATTTAGGTAATTTTATTTGTGTATCATTTAGGATTAACAACAAGTTTACTCAGTTCAGGGAGTGAAATTATGTTATGTACACCCACCAGTCTGTGATTACATTAGGGGTGTAGCTATCAAGATAACAGCTCTATACAATATTACATGTAAACTATATTCAAGAGTCAATAGAATGAAACTACTGGCTTGGGAGCCAAGATGGCTCTGTAAAAGCAGCAACTTACCAGAGGTCTCTCACAAATTCTGTCAGATACCTCTAAAAAAGTGAACCTGAGCAGATTTGAGAGAGTTAGGAGCCACTAGTAGATTGAGTGGGGCAAATTTCCAAGCCAGGAGAATCTGCAGGGTTGACAAGATGGATCTGTAGGCTGGGAGAGTGCCCGGAGCACAGAAGTGCACCAGACCACACCAGAACAGGAGCAACAACAGAACCCAGCCAGCAAAAGGGGCTGTGAGAACACTGGGTGTGTGAAACTGGTGGTGATCCCCAGGCCTCCCAGCCCAGGATGGGAGTCTGTCAGAGCTACAGGAGACAGCAGTACAGCTCCTGCAGCCATGAGAGCAACTACTCCTGAGGCTTGCAGCCCATAGTCTAAAGGTTTGAAACTCACCTTCTTGAAGTTCCAGGACCCATGATGACCAGGTAAAATGGCTCTCACCCCTCCCTTCCTCAACCAGATAATACTCCCTCAGGAGAAACTCTGAAATAGAGGGCTTCAGTAGCCAAATAGCAAGAGTTCCTGAGCCCCAGGGGGGCCAGCAAGGGTCAACACCAGGGACACAGAGGTGCCTTCGTATGGCTGAGGAAATGGCAGACACCAGCGCAGACAATGGCTGAGACCATCCATACTGTAGCGTAGCCCTAGGGAAAGAGGAGACTTCCAGCAGCCAGACAACCCCTCCCCCACACCTCACAAAATCAGAGGTCAGAACACACAAAGCCAGCAACCAGGGCCCCAGTTCCTGACGCAAAAAGCTTGAGATAGAGCCCCCTGGGCCCCAGAAGCAGGGATCCACTTTGAAAGCCAGGAAAAACACAATGAAGAAGCAGTCCAGAAAGCCAAGAACTATTGATTCTTTTTATGGAGACAGGGAAGATCAAAATACCAATTCAGAAGAGGATAGCATTGACACTATACCCACATCTGAAACCCCAAAAGGTAATGTGAATTGGTCTCGAGCCCAAAAAGCATTCCTGGAAGAGCTCAAGGAGGATTTTAAAAACCAAATTAGAGAGGTAAAAGAAAAAATGGAAAAAAAATCACTGATGAGATCAAATCTTTAAAAAGTAGAACTGGCAAAATGGTTAAAGAGGTTCACAATCTAATTGGAGAGAATGATGCCCTGAAAAGTAAAATTAACCAAATGGAAAAGGAGGATCAGAAGCTAAATGAAGAAAACAATTTGTTAAAAATTAGAATCGGGCAAGTAGAAGCTAATGACTCTATGAGGCATCGAGAATCAGTCAAACAAAATCTAAAGAATGAAAAAATAGAGGAAAATGTGAAATATCTGATTGGAAAAACAACTGACCTGGAAAACAGATCCAGGAGACACAATCTAAAAAGTATTGGTTTACCAGAAAGCCATGATGAAAAAAAGAGCCTGGACAGTGTCCTCTAAGAAATCATCAAGGAAAACTGTCCTGAGGTCCTAGAACCAGAGGGTGAAATAGTCATCGAAAAAATCTACTGATCACCCCCTGAAAGAGATTCCAAATTAAAAACTACAAGGAATATTGTAGCCAAATTCTGGAATTATCAGGTAAAGGAGAAAATACTGCAAGCAGCCAGAAAGAAACAATTCAAATATCACATAACTACAGTCAGGATCACACTGGATCTTGCAGCCTCTACATTAAAAAACAGGAGGAATTGGAATATCATATTCCAAAAGGCAAACGAGCTTGGACTACAACCAAGGATCAACTACCCAGAAAAGTTGAATATAATTTTTCAGGCAAGGAGATGGATATTCAATGAAATAGAATTCCAGACCTCCCTGATGAAAAGGCCAGAGCTCAATGGAAAATTTGATCTTCAAATACAAAACTCAAGATAAAAATAAAAAGGTAATCAGAGGAAAAAAGAACCTCTTAATTCAGTAAGAGCAAATTGTTTACATCCTTATATAGGATTATATATATGTTAATCTTGAGAATTATATAGTTATTATGACAATTGAAAGGGATATACATAGAGAGAGGGTGTCAGTATAAAGGAACTGATGTGATAATAAAAACCATAATTAAGGGATGTAAAGGGATGGTTCTGGGAGAAGAGGGAAGCAGGTGGTAGAAAAGGGTAAATTACATCACATGAAGAGAAATAAAAATATATTATAGTAGAGAGAAAGAAGGGAGGGAGAAGAGCAGTATTTGAGCTTTACTCTCATTGGATTTGGTTCAAGGAGGGCATAACATACTCTGATAAGTATAGAAATCAAACTTGTCCTACAGGCAGTAGGAAGGGAAAGGGGGAAAGAAAACGGGGGGGTAGTTAGAAGGGAGGGAAGAAATAGCAAGGGGAAAAGAGTAAGATAAGGGAGGGGAGTCAATAGGGAGGGAAAAACTGAGGAAGGCAGTGGTGAAAAGCAAAACTCTTTTGAGGAGTGGAAGGGAGAAGGGAGAAATAAAAGTATAAATGGGTGGGGGAATAGGATGGAGAAAAAGACACAAATAGTAATCATAACTGTGAATCTGAATGGGATGAACTCTCCCATAAAACAGAGGTGCATAGCAGAATGGATTAAAAACCATAATCCTTCAATATGCTATTTACAAGAAACACATTTGAAACAGGGGTATATGCACAGGGTAAAGGTAAAGGCTGGAGTAGAATATATTCAGCTAAAGTAAAAGAAAGCAGTGGTAGAAATTGTAATCTCAGACAAAGCAAAAGCAAAGATAGATCTAATTAAAAGAGATAAGGAAGGACACTATATCCTGCTAAAAGGCACCATAAACAATGAAGCAATATCATTACTTAACATATATGCTCCAAGTGGTATAGCATACAAAATTTTAGAGAAGTTAGGAGAGTTACAGGAAGAATTAGAGAGCAAATCTATACTATTGGGTAACCTCAACCTCCCCCTCTCTGAACTTGATAAATCTAACCTCAAAATAAACAAGAAATAAGTTAAGGAGGTGAATAGAATTTTAGAAAAGGTAGATAGGATAGACCTCTGGAGAAAACTGAATTGGGCATAAAAAGGAATATACCTTTTTCTCAGCAGTACATGGTACATACTCAAAAACTGACCATGTACTAGGGCATAAAAACCTCACCCAGTTCAGGAAGACAGAAATAGTCAATGCATCCTTTTCAGATCATAATGCAATAAAAATCGTCTGTAATAAAGGACCATGGAAATATAAACTAAAAATTAACTGAAAACTAAATAATCTAATCCTAAAGAATGAGTGGGTCAGAGAACAAATCATAGAAACAATTAATAACTTCATTCAAGAGAATAACAATAATGAGACAACATACCAAAACTTATGGGATGCAACAAAAGCAGTTCTTAGGGGAAGTTTTATATCTCTAAATGCTTACATGAATAAAATAGATAAAAAGAGGCACACATGGGCACACAACTGAAAAAGCTAAAAAAAGAACAAATTGAAAATCCCCAATTAAATACCAAATTAGAAATACTGAAAACCAAAGGAGAGATTAATAAAATTGAAATCAAGAAAACTATTGAACTAATAAATGAAACTAAGAGCTGATTTTATGAAAAAACCAATAAAATAGATAAACCTTTGGTCAATTTGATTAAAAAAAGAAGAAAACCAAATTACCAGTATCAAAAATGAAAAGGGTGAATTCACCTCCAGTGAAGAAGAAATTAAAACAATAATTAGGAATTATTTTGTCCAATTGTATGCCCATAAATTTGTCAACCTTAGGGAAATGGATGAATATTTACAAAATTATAAATTGCCCAGGTTAACAGAAGAGGAAATAAAATACCTAAATAACCCCATCTCAGAAAAAGAAGTTGAGCAAGCCATCAATGAACTCCCCAGGAAAAAATCTCCAGGGTCAGATGGTTTTACATGTGAATTTTATCAAACATTTAAAGAACAATTAATTTCCATACTTTATAGACTATTTGGGAAAATAGGTAAAGAAAGAGTCCTACCAAATTCTTTTTATGACACAAATATGGTTCTAATACCTAAACCAGGAAGAGTCAAAATAGACAAAGAAACTTATAGACCAATTTCCCTAATGAATATTTATACAAAAATTTTAAATAAAATATTATCAAAAAATTGCAGTAACTTTTCACAAGAATAATACACTTTGACCAGGTAGGATTTATTCCAGGAATGCAAGGCTGATTCA